>NW_027520818.1:0-48659 GCF_051991255.1 Vanacampus margaritifer
GCCGAGCGGTCTAAGTCGCTGCGCTCGTGTCGCAGTCCCCACTGGAGGCGCGGGTTCGAATCCCAGAGATTCCCCCATAGGAATGAATGGTCGAAATGCCCAATTGAAATGAATGGCGGGCTACCAGGTGTCAAAGTCCCCCAATGAACCTGGGAAGGAAAGAGCTGTCAGGATGGCCGAGCGGTCTAAGTCGCTGCGCTCGGGTCGCAGTCCCCACTGGAGGCGCGGGTTCGAATCCCAGAGATTCCCCCATAGGAATGAATGGTCGAAATGCCCAATTGAAATGAATGGCGGGCTACCAGGTGTCAAAGTCACCCATTGAACCTTGGAAGGAAAGAGCTGTCAGGATGGCTGAGCGGTCTAAGTCGCTGCGCTCGGGTCGCAGTCCCCACTGGAGGCGCGGGTTCGAATCCCAGAGATTCCCCCATAGGAATGAATGGTCGAAATGCCCAATTGAAATGAATGGCGGGCTACCAGGTGTCAAAGTCCCCCAATGAACCTGGGAAGGAAAGAGCTGTCAGGATGGCTGAGCGGTCTAAGTCGCTGCGCTCGGGTCGCAGTCCCCACTGGAGGCGCGGGTTCGAATCCCAGAGATTCCCCCATAGGAATGAAAGGTCGAAATGCCCAATTGAAATAAATGGCGGGCTACCAGGTGTCAAAGTCCCCCAATGAACCTGGGAAGGAAAGAGCTGTCAGGATGGCCGAGCGGTCTAAGTCGCTGCGCTCGGGTCGCAGTCCCCACTGGAGGCGAGGGTTCGAATCCCAGAGATTCCCCCATAGGAATGAATGGTCGAAATGCCCCATTGAAATGAATGGCGGGCTACCAGGTGTCAAAGTCCCCCAATGAACCTGGGAAGGAAAGAGCTGTCAGGATGGCCGAGCGGTCTAAGTCGCTGCGCTCGGGTCGCAGTCCCCACTGGAGGCGCGGGTTCGAATCCCAGAGATTCCCCCATAGGAATGAATGGTCGAAATGCCCCATTGAAATGAATGGCGGGCTACCAGGTGTCAAAGTCCCCCAATGAACCTGGGAAGGAAAGAGCTGTCAGGATGGCTGAGCGGTCTAAGTCGCTGCGCTCGGGTCGCAGTCCCCACTGGAGGTGCGGGTTCGAATCCCAGAGATTCCCCCATAGGAATGAATGGTCGAAATGCCCAATTGAAATGAATGGCGGGCTACCAGGTGTCAAAGTCCCCCAATGAACCTGGGAAGGAAAGAGCTGTCAGGATGGCTGAGCGGTCTAAGTCGCTGCGCTCGGGTCGCAGTCCCCACTGGAGGCGCGGGTTCGAATCCCAGAGATTCCCCCATAGGAATGAATGGTCGAAATGCCCCATTGAAATGAATGGCGGGATTCCAGGTGTCAAAGTCCACCATTGAACCTGGGAAGGAAAGAGCTGTCAGGATGGCAGAGCGGTCTAAGTCGCTGCGCTCGGGTCGCAGTCCCCACTGGAGGCGCGGGTTCGAATCCCAGAGATTCCCCCATAGGAATGAATGGTCGAAATGCCCCATTGAAATGAATGGCGGGATTCCAGGTGTCAAAGTCCACCATTGAACCTGGGAAGGAAAGAGCTGTCAGGATGGCAGAGCGGTCTAAGTCGCTGCGCTCGGGTCGCAGTCCCCACTGGAGGCGCGGGTTCGAATCCCAGAGATTCCCCCATAGGAATGAATGGTCGAAATGCCCAATTAAAATGAATGGCGGGCTACCAGGTGTCAAAGTCCCCCAATGAACCTGGGAAGGAAAGAGCTGTCAGGATGGCCGAGCGGTCTAAGTCGCTGCGCTCGGGTCGCAGTCCCCACTGGAGGCGCGGGTTCGAATCCCAGAGATTCCCCCATAGGAATGAAAGGTCGAAATGCCCAATTGAAATAAATGGCGGGCTACCAGGTGTCAAAGTCCCCCAATGAACCTGGGAAGGAAAGAGCTGTCAGGATGGCTGAGCGGTCTAAGTCGCTGCGCTCGGGTCGCAGTCCCCACTGGAGGCGCGGGTTCGAATCCCAGAGATTCCCCCATAGGAATGAATGGTCGAAATGCCCAATTGAAATGAATGGCGGGCTACCAGTTGTCAAAGTCCCCCATTGAACCTTGGAAGGAAAGAGCTGTCAGGATGGCCGAGCGGTCTAAGTCGCTGCGCTCGGGTCGCAGTCCCCACTGGAGGCGCGGGTTCGAATCCCAGAGATTCCCCCATAGGAATGAAAGGTCGAAATGCCCAATTGAAATAAATGGCGGGCTACCAGGTGTCAAAGTCCCCCAATGAACCTGGGAAGGAAAGAGCTGTCAGGATGGCCGAGCGGTCTAAGTCGCTGCGCTCGTGTCGCAGTCCCCACTGGAGGCGCGGGTTCGAATCCCAGAGATTCCCCCATAGGAATGAATGGTCGAAATGCCCAATTGAAATGAATGGCGGGCTACCAGGTGTCAAAGTCCCCCAATGAACCTGGGAAGGAAAGAGCTGTCAGGATGGCCGAGCGGTCTAAGTCGCTGCGCTCGGGTCGCAGTCCCCACTGGAGGCGCGGGTTCGAATCCCAGAGATTCCCCCATAGGAATGAATGGTCGAAATGCCCCATTGAAAAGAATGGCGGGCTACCAGGTGTCAAAGTCCCCCAATGAACCTGGGAAGGAAAGAGCTGTCAGGATGGCTGAGCGGTCTAAGTGGCTGCGCTCGGGTCGCAGTCCCCACTGGAGGCGCGGGTTCGAATCCCAGAGATTCCCCCATAGGAATGAATGGTCGAAATGCCCAATTGAAATGAATGGCGGGCTACCAGGTGTCAAAGTCCCCCATTGAACCTTGGAAGGAAAGAGCTGTCAGGATGGCCGAGCGGTCTAAGTCGCTGCGCTCGGGTCGCAGTCCCCACTGGAGGCGCGGGTTCGAATCCCAGAGATTCCCCCATAGGAATGAAAGGTCGAAATGCCCAATTGAAATAAATGGCGGGCTACCAGGTGTCAAAGTCCCCCAATGAACCTGGGAAGGAAAGAGCTGTCAGGATGGCCGAGCGGTCTAAGTCGCTGCGCTCGTGTCGCAGTCCCCACTGGAGGCGCGGGTTCGAATCCCAGAGATTCCCCCATAGGAATGAATGGTCGAAATGCCCAATTGAAATGAATGGCGGGCTACCAGGTGTCAAAGTCCCCCAATGAACCTGGGAAGGAAAGAGCTGTCAGGATGGCCGAGCGGTCTAAGTCGCTGCGCTCGGGTCGCAGTCCCCACTGGAGGCGCGGGTTCGAATCCCAGAGATTCCCCCATAGGAATGAATGGTCGAAATGCCCAATTGAAATGAATGGCGGGCTACCAGGTGTCAAAGTCACCCATTGAACCTTGGAAGGAAAGAGCTGTCAGGATGGCTGAGCGGTCTAAGTCGCTGCGCTCGGGTCGCAGTCCCCACTGGAGGCGCGGGTTCGAATCCCAGAGATTCCCCCATAGGAATGAATGGTCGAAATGCCCAATTGAAATGAATGGCGGGCTACCAGGTGTCAAAGTCCCCCAATGAACCTGGGAAGGAAAGAGCTGTCAGGATGGCTGAGCGGTCTAAGTCGCTGCGCTCGGGTCGCAGTCCCCACTGGAGGCGCGGGTTCGAATCCCAGAGATTCCCCCATAGGAATGAAAGGTCGAAATGCCCAATTGAAATAAATGGCGGGCTACCAGGTGTCAAAGTCCCCCAATGAACCTGGGAAGGAAAGAGCTGTCAGGATGGCCGAGCGGTCTAAGTCGCTGCGCTCGGGTCGCAGTCCCCACTGGAGGCGAGGGTTCGAATCCCAGAGATTCCCCCATAGGAATGAATGGTCGAAATGCCCCATTGAAATGAATGGCGGGCTACCAGGTGTCAAAGTCCCCCAATGAACCTGGGAAGGAAAGAGCTGTCAGGATGGCCGAGCGGTCTAAGTCGCTGCGCTCGGGTCGCAGTCCCCACTGGAGGCGCGGGTTCGAATCCCAGAGATTCCCCCATAGGAATGAATGGTCGAAATGCCCCATTGAAATGAATGGCGGGCTACCAGGTGTCAAAGTCCCCCAATGAACCTGGGAAGGAAAGAGCTTTTAGGATGGCTGAGCGGTCTAAGTCGCTGCGCTCGGGTCGCAGTCCCCACTGGAGGCGCGGGTTCGAATCCCAGAGATTCCCCCATAGGAATGAATGGTCGAAATGCCCAATTGAAATGAATGGCGGGCTACCAGGTGTCAAAGTCCCCCAATGAACCTGGGAAGGAAAGAGCTGTCAGGATGGCTGAGCGGTCTAAGTCGCTGCGCTCGGGTCGCAGTCCCCACTGGAAGCGCGGGTTCGAATCCCAGAGATTCCCCCATAGGAATGAATGGTCGAAATGCCCCATTGAAATGAATGGCGGGATTCCAGGTGTCAAAGTCCACCATTGAACCTGGGAAGGAAAGAGCTGTCAGGATGGCAGAGCGGTCTAAGTCGCTGCGCTCGGGTCGCAGTCCCCACTGGAGGCGCGGGTTCGAATCCCAGAGATTCCCCCATAGGAATGAATGGTCGAAATGCCCCATTGAAATGAATGGCGGGATTCCAGGTGTCAAAGTCCACCATTGAACCTGGGAAGGAAAGAGCTGTCAGGATGGCAGAGCGGTCTAAGTCGCTGCGCTCGGGTCGCAGTCCCCACTGGAGGCGCGGGTTCGAATCCCAGAGATTCCCCCATAGGAATGAATGGTCGAAATGCCCAATTAAAATGAATGGCGGGCTACCAGGTGTCAAAGTCCCCCAATGAACCTGGGAAGGAAAGAGCTGTCAGGATGGCCGAGCGGTCTAAGTCGCTGCGCTCGGGTCGCAGTCCCCACTGGAGCCGCGGGTTCGAATCCCAGAGATTCCCCCATAGGAATGAAAGGTCGAAATGCCCAATTGAAATAAATGGCGGGCTACCAGGTGTCAAAGTCCCCCAATGAACCTGGGAAGGAAAGAGCTGTCAGGATGGCTGAGCGGTCTAAGTCGCTGCGCTCGGGTCGCAGTCCCCACTGGAGGCGCGGGTTCGAATCCCAGAGATTCCCCCATAGGAATGAATGGTCGAAATGCCCAATTGAAATGAATGGCGGGCTACCAGGTGTCAAAGTCCCCCAATGAACCTGGGAAGGAAAGAGCTGTCAGGATGGCCGAGCGGTCTAAGTCGCTGCGCTCGGGTCGCAGTCCCCACTGGAGGCGCGGGTTCGAATCCCAGAGATTCCCCCATAGGAATGAATGGTCGAAATGCCCCATTGAAAAGAATGGCGGGCTACCAGGTGTCAAAGTCCCCCAATGAACCTGGGAAGGAAAGAGCTGTCAGGATGGCTGAGCGGTCTAAGTCGCTGCGCTCGGGTCGCAGTCCCCACTGGAGGCGCGGGTTCGAATCCCAGAGATTCCCCCATAGGAATGAAAGGTCGAAATGCCCAATTGAAATAAATGGCGGGCTACCAGGTGTCAAAGTCCCCCAATGAACCTGGGAAGGAAAGAGCTGTCAGGATGGCCGAGCGGTCTAAGTCGCTGCGCTCGTGTCGCAGTCCCCACTGGAGGCGCGGGTTCGAATCCCAGAGATTCCCCCATAGGAATGAATGGTCGAAATGCCCAATTGAAATGAATGGCGGGCTACCAGGTGTCAAAGTCCCCCAATGAACCTGGGAAGGAAAGAGCTGTCAGGATGGCCGAGCGGTCTAAGTCGCTGCGCTCGGGTCGCAGTCCCCACTGGAGGCGCGGGTTCGAATCCCAGGGATTCCCCCATAGGAATGAATGGTCGAAATGCCCCATTGAAAAGAATGGCGGGCTACCAGGTGTCAAAGTCCCCCAATGAACCTGGGAAGGAAAGAGCTGTCAGGATGGCTGAGCGGTCTAAGTCGCTGCGCTCGGGTCGCAGTCCCCACTGGAGGCGCGGGTTCGAATCCCAGAGATTCCCCCATAGGAATGAATGGTCGAAATGCCCAATTGAAATGAATGGCGGGCTACCAGGTGTCAAAGTCCCCCATTGAACCTTGGAAGGAAAGAGCTGTCAGGATGGCCGAGCGGTCTAAGTCGCTGCGCTCGGGTCGCAGTCCCCACTGGAGGCGCGGGTTCGAATCCCAGAGATTCCCCCATAGGAATGAAAGGTCGAAATGCCCAATTGAAATAAATGGCGGGCTACCAGGTGTCAAAGTCCCCCAATGAACCTGGGAAGGAAAGAGCTGTCAGGATGGCCGAGCGGTCTAAGTCGCTGCGCTCGTGTCGCACTCCCCACTGGAGGCGCGGGTTCGAATCCCAGAGATTCCCCCATAGGAATGAATGGTCGAAATGCCCAATTGAAATGAATGGCGGGCTACCAGGTGTCAAAGTCCCCCAATGAACCTGGGAAGGAAAGAGCTGTCAGGATGGCCGAGCGGTCTAAGTCGCTGCGCTCGGGTCGCAGTCCCCACTGGAGGCGCGGGTTCGAATCCCAGAGATTCCCCCATAGGAATGAATGGTCGAAATGCCCAATTGAAATGAATGGCGGGCTACCAGGTGTCAAAGTCACCCATTGAACCTTGGAAGGAAAGAGCTGTCAGGATGGCTGAGCGGTCTAAGTCGCTGCGCTCGGGTCGCAGTCCCCACTGGAGGCGCAGGTTCGAATCCCAGAGATTCCCCCATAGGAATGAATGGTCGAAATGCCCAATTGAAATGAATGGCGGGCTACCAGGTGTCAAAGTCCCCCAATGAACCTGGGAAGGAAAGAGCTGTCAGGATGGCTGAGCGGTCTAAGTCGCTGCGCTCGGGTCGCAGTCCCCACTGGAGGCGCGGGTTCGAATCCCAGAGATTCCCCCATAGGAATGAAAGGTCGAAATGCCCAATTGAAATAAATGGCGGGCTACCAGGTGTCAAAGTCCCCCAATGAACCTGGGAAGGAAAGAGCTGTCAGGATGGCCGAGCGGTCTAAGTCGCTGCGCTCGGGTCGCAGTTCCCACTGGAGGCGAGGGTTCGAATCCCAGAGATTCCCCCATAGGAATGAATGGTCGAAATGCCCCATTGAAATGAATGGCGGGCTACCAGGTGTCAAAGTCCCCCAATGAACCTGGGAAGGAAAGAGCTGTCAGGATGGCCGAGCGGTCTAAGTCGCTGCGCTCGGGTCGCAGTCCCCACTGGAGGCGCGGGTTCGAATCCCAGAGATTCCCCCATAGGAATGAATGGTCGAAATGCCCCATTGAAATGAATGGCGGGCTACCAGGTGTCAAAGTCCCCCAATGAACGTGGGAAGGAAAGAGCTGTCAGGATGGCTGAGCGGTCTAAGTCGCTGCGCTCGGGTCGCAGTCCCCACTGGAGGCGCGGGTTCGAATCCCAGAGATTCCCCCATAGGAATGAATGGTCGAAATGCCCAATTGAAATGAATGGCGGGCTACCAGGTGTCAAAGTCCCCCAATGAACCTGGGAAGGAAAGAGCTGTCAGGATGGCCGAGCGGTCTAAGTCGCTGCGCTCGGGTCGCAGTCCCCACTGGAGGCGCGGGTTCGAATCCCAGAGATTCCCCCATAGGAATGAATGGTCGAAATGCCCAATTGAAATGAATGGCGGGCTACCAGGTGTCAAAGTCACCCATTGAACCTTGGAAGGAAAGAGCTGTCAGGATGGCTGAGCGGTCTAAGTCGCTGCGCTCGGGTCGCAGTCCCCACTGGAGGCGCGGGTTCGAATCCCAGAGATTCCCCCATAGGAATGAATGGTCGAAATGCCCAATTGAAATGAATGGCGGGCTACCAGGTGTCAAAGTCCCCCAATGAACCTGGGAAGGAAAGAGCTGTCAGGATGGCTGAGCGGTCTAAGTCGCTGCGCTCGGGTCGCAGTCCCCACTGGAGGCGCGGGTTCGAATCCCAGAGATTCCCCCATAGGAATGAAAGGTCGAAATGCCCAATTGAAATAAATGGCGGGCTACCAGGTGTCAAAGTCCCCCAATGAACCTGGGAAGGAAAGAGCTGTCAGGATGGCCGAGCGGTCTAAGTCGCTGCGCTCGGGTCGCAGTCCCCACTGGAGGCGAGGGTTCGAATCCCAGAGATTCCCCCATAGGAATGAATGGTCGAAATGCCCCATTGAAATGAATGGCGGGCTACCAGGTGTCAAAGTCCCCCAATGAACCTGGGAAGGAAAGAGCTGTCAGGATGGCCGAGCGGTCTAAGTCGCTGCGCTCGGGTCGCAGTCCCCACTGGAGGCGCGGGTTCGAATCCCAGAGATTCCCCCATAGGAATGAATGGTCGAAATGCCCCATTGAAATGAATGGCGGGCTACCAGGTGTCAAAGTCCCCCAATGAACCTGGGAAGGAAAGAGCTGTCAGGATGGCTGAGCGGTCTAAGTCGCTGCGCTCGGGTCGCAGTCCCCACTGGAGGCGCGGGTTCGAATCCCAGAGATTCCCCCATAGGAATGAATGGTCGAAATGCCCAATTGAAATGAATGGCGGGCTACCAGGTGTCAAAGTCCCCCAATGAACCTGGGAAGGAAAGAGCTGTCAGGATGGCTGAGCGGTCTAAGTCGCTGCGCTCGGGTCGCAGTCCCCACTGGAGGCGCGGGTTCGAATCCCAGAGATTCCCCCATAGGAATGAATGGTCGAAATGCCCCATTGAAATGAATGGCGGGATTCCAGGTGTCAAAGTCCACCATTGAACCTGGGAAGGAAAGAGCTGTCAGGATGGCAGAGCGGTCTAAGTCGCTGCGCTCGGGTCGCAGTCCCCACTGGAGGCGCGGGTTCGAATCCCAGAGATTCCCCCATAGGAATGAATGGTCGAAATGCCCCATTGAAATGAATGGCGGGATTCCAGGTGTCAAAGTCCACCATTGAACCTGGGAAGGAAAGAGCTGTCAGGATGGCAGAGCGGTCTAAGTCGCTGCGCTCGGGTCGCAGTCCCCACTGGAGGCGCGGGTTCGAATCCCAGAGATTCCCCCATAGGAATGAATGGTCGAAATGCCCAATTAAAATGAATGGCGGGCTACCAGGTGTCAAAGTCCCCCAATGAACCTGGGAAGGAAAGAGCTGTCAGGATGGCCGAGCGGTCTAAGTCGCTGCGCTCGGGTCGCAGTCCCCACTGGAGGCGCGGGTTCGAATCCCAGAGATTCCCCCATAGGAATGAAAGGTCGAAATGCCCAATTGAAATAAATGGCGGGCTACCAGGTGTCAAAGTCCCCCAATGAACCTGGGAAGGAAAGAGCTGTCAGGATGGCTGAGCGGTCTAAGTCGCTGCGCTCGGGTCGCAGTCCCCACTGGAGGCGCGGGTTCGAATCCCAGAGATTCCCCCATAGGAATGAATGGTCGAAATGCCCAATTGAAATGAATGGCGGGCTACCAGGTGTCAAAGTCCCCCATTGAACCTTGGAAGGAAAGAGCTGTCAGGATGGCCGAGCGGTCTAAGTCGCTGCGCTCGGGTCGCAGTCCCCACTGGAGGCGCGGGTTCGAATCCCAGAGATTCCCCCATAGGAATGAAAGGTCGAAATGCCCAATTGAAATAAATGGCGGGCTACCAGGTGTCAAAGTCCCCCAATGAACCTGGGAAGGAAAGAGCTGTCAGGATGGCCGAGCGGTCTAAGTCGCTGCGCTCGTGTCGCAGTCCCCACTGGAGGCGCGGGTTCGAATCCCAGAGATTCCCCCATAGGAATGAATGGTCGAAATGCCCAATTGAAATGAATGGCGGGCTACCAGGTGTCAAAGTCCCCCAATGAACCTGGGAAGGAAAGAGCTGTCAGGATGGCCGAGCGGTCTAAGTCGCTGCGCTCGGGTCGCAGTCCCCACTGGAGGCGCGGGTTCGAATCCCAGAGATTCCCCCATAGGAATGAATGGTCGAAATGCCCCATTGAAAAGAATGGCGGGCTACCAGGTGTCAAAGTCCCCCAATGAACCTGGGAAGGAAAGAGCTGTCAGGATGGCTGAGCGGTCTAAGTCGCTGCGCTCGGGTCGCAGTCCCCACTGGAGGCGCGGGTTCGAATCCCAGAGATTCCCCCATAGGAATGAATGGTCGAAATGCCCAATTGAAATGAATGGCGGGCTACCAGGTGTCAAAGTCCCCCATTGAACCTTGGAAGGAAAGAGCTGTCAGGATGGCCGAGCGGTCTAAGTCGCTGCGCTCGGGTCGCAGTCCCCACTGGAGGCGCGGGTTCGAATCCCAGAGATTCCCCCATAGGAATGAAAGGTCGAAATGCCCAATTGAAATAAATGGCGGGCTACCAGGTGTCAAAGTCCCCCAATGAACCTGGGAAGGAAAGAGCTGTCAGGATGGCCGAGCGGTCTAAGTCGCTGCGCTCGTGTCGCAGTCCCCACTGGAGGCGCGGGTTCGAATCCCAGAGATTCCCCCATAGGAATGAATGGTCGAAATGCCCAATTGAAATGAATGGCGGGCTACCAGGTGTCAAAGTCCCCCAATGAACCTGGGAAGGAAAGAGCTGTCAGGATGGCCGAGCGGTCTAAGTCGCTGCGCTCGGGTCGCAGTCCCCACTGGAGGCGCGGGTTCGAATCCCAGAGATTCCCCCATAGGAATGAATGGTCGAAATGCCCAATTGAAATGAATGGCGGGCTACCAGGTGTCAAAGTCACCCATTGAACCTTGGAAGGAAAGAGCTGTCAGGATGGCTGAGCGGTCTAAGTCGCTGCGCTCGGGTCGCAGTCCCCACTGGAGGCGCGGGTTCGAATCCCAGAGATTCCCCCATAGGAATGAATGGTCGAAATGCCCAATTGAAATGAATGGCGGGCTACCAGGTGTCAAAGTCCCCCAATGAACCTGGGAAGGAAAGAGCTGTCAGGATGGCTGAGCGGTCTAAGTCGCTGCGCTCGGGTCGCAGTCCCCACTGGAGGCGCGGGTTCGAATCCCAGAGATTCCCCCATAGGAATGAAAGGTCGAAATGCCCAATTGAAATAAATGGCGGGCTACCAGGTGTCAAAGTCCCCCAATGAACCTGGGAAGGAAAGAGCTGTCAGGATGGCCGAGCGGTCTAAGTCGCTGCGCTCGGGTCGCAGTCCCCACTGGAGGCGCGGGTTCGAATCCCAGAGATTCCCCCATAGGAATGAATGGTCGAAATGCCCCATTGAAATGAATGGCGGGCTACCAGGTGTCAAAGTCCCCCAATGAACCTGGGAAGGAAAGAGCTGTCAGGATGGCCGAGCGGTCTAAGTCGCTGCGCTCGGGTCGCAGTCCCCACTGGAGGCGCGGGTTCGAATCCCAGAGATTCCCCCATAGGAATGAATGGTCGAAATGCCCAATTAAAATGAATGGCGGGCTACCAGGTGTCAAAGTCCCCCAATGAACCTGGGAAGGAAAGAGCTGTCAGGATGGCCGAGCGGTCTAAGTCGCTGCGCTCGGGTCGCAGTCCCCACTGGAGGCGCGGGTTCGAATCCCAGAGATTCACCCATAGGAATGAAAGGTCGAAATGCCCAATTGAAATAAATGGCGGGCTACCAGGTGTCAAAGTCCCCCAATGAACCTGGGAAGGAAAGAGCTGTCAGGATGGCTGAGCGGTCTAAGTCGCTGCGCTCGGGTCGCAGTCCCCACTGGAGGCGCGGGTTCGAATCCCAGAGATTCCCCCATAGGAATGAATGGTCGAAATGCCCAATTGAAATGAATGGCGGGCTACCAGGTGTCAAAGTCCCCCAATGAACCTGGGAAGGAAAGAGCTGTCAGGATGGCCGAGCGGTCTAAGTCGCTGCGCTCGGGTCGCAGTCCCCACTGGAGGCGCGGGTTCGAATCCCAGAGATTCCCCCATAGGAATGAATGGTCGAAATGCCCAATTGAAATGAATGGCGGGCTACCAGGTGTCAAAGTCCCCCAATGAACCTGGGAAGGAAAGAGCTGTCAGGATGGCCGAGCGGTCTAAGTCGCTGCGCTCGGGTCGCAGTCCCCACTGGAGGCGCGGGTTCGAATCCCAGAGATTCCTCCATAGGAATGAATGGTCGAAATGCCCCATTGAAATGAATGGCGGGCTACCAGGTGTCAAAGTCCCCCAATGAACCTGGGAAGGAAAGAGCTGTCAGGATGGCCGAGCGGTCTAAGTCGCTGCGCTCGTGTCGCAGTCCCCACTGGAGGCGCGGGTTCGAATCCCAGAGATTCCCCCATAGGAATGAATGGTCGAAATGCCCAATTGAAATGAATGGCGGGCTACCAGGTGTCAAAGTCCCCCAATGAACCTGGGAAGGAAAGAGCTGTCAGGATGGCCGAGCGGTCTAAGTCGCTGCGCTCGGGTCGCAGTCCCCACTGGAGGCGCGGGTTCGAATCCCAGAGATTCCCCCATAGGAATGAATGGTCGAAATGCCCAATTAAAATGAATGGCGGGCTACCAGGTGTCAAAGTCCCCCAATGAACCTTGGAAGGAAAGAGCTGTCAGGATGGCTGAGCGGTCTAAGTCGCTGCGCTCGGGTCGCAGTCCCCACTGGAGGCGCGGGTTCGAATCCCAGAGATTCCCCCATAGGAATGAATGGTCGAAATGCCCAATTGAAATGAATGGCGGGCTACCAGGTGTCAAAGTCCCCCAATGAACCTGGGAAGGAAAGAGCTGTCAGGATGGCTGAGCGGTCTAAGTCGCTGCGCTCGGGTCGCAGTCCCCACTGGAGGCGCGGGTTCGAATCCCAGAGATTCCCCCATAGGAATGAATGGTCGAAATGCCCAATTGAAATGAATGGCGGGCTACCAGGTGTCAAAGTCCCCCAATGAACCTGGGAAGGAAAGAGCTGTCAGGATGGCCGAGCGGTCTAAGTCGCTGCGCTCGGGTCGCAGTCCCCACTGGAGGCGAGGGTTCGAATCCCAGAGATTCCCCCATAGGAATGAATGGTCGAAATGCCCCATTGAAATGAATGGCGGGCTACCAGGTGTCAAAGTCCCCCAATGAACCTGGGAAGGAAAGAGCTGTCAGGATGGCCGAGCGGTCTAAGTCGCTGCGCTCGGGTCGCAGTCCCCACTGGAGGCGCGGGTTCGAATCCCAGAGATTCCCCCATAGGAATGAATGGTCGAAATGCCCCATTGAAATGAATGGCGGGCTACCAGGTGTCAAAGTCCCCCAATGAACCTGGGAAGGAAAGAGCTGTCAGGATGGCTGAGCGGTCTAAGTCGCTGCGCTCGGGTCGCAGTCCCCACTGGAGGCGCGGGTTCGAATCCCAGAGATTCCCCCATAGGAATGAATGGTCGAAATGCCCCATTGAAAAGAATGGCGGGCTACCAGGTGTCAAAGTCCCCCAATGAACCTGGGAAGGAAAGAGCTGTCAGGATGGCTGAGCGGTCTAAGTCGCTGCGCTCGGGTCGCAGTCCCCACTGGAGGCGCGGGTTCGAATCCCAGAGATTCCCCCATAGGAATGAATGGTCGAAATGCCCAATTGAAATGAATGGCGGGCTACCAGGTGTCAAAGTCCCCCAATGAACCTGGGAAGGAAAGAGCTGTCAGGATGGCCGAGCGGTCTAAGTCGCTGCGCTCGGGTCGCAGTCCCCACTGGAGGCGCGGGTTCGAATCCCAGAGATTCCCCCATAGGAATGAATGGTCGAAATGCCCAATTAAAATGAATGGCGGGCTACCAGGTGTCAAAGTCCCCCAATGAACCTGGGAAGGAAAGAGCTGTCAGGATGGCCGAGCGGTCTAAGTCGCTGCGCTCGGGTCGCAGTCCCCACTGGAGGCGCAGGTTCGAATCCCAGAGATTCCCCCATAGGAATGAATGGTCGAAATGCCCAATTGAAATGAATGGCGGGCTACCAGGTGTCAAAGTCCCCCAATGAACCTGGGAAGGAAAGAGCTGTCAGGATGGCCGAGCGGTCTAAGTCGCTGCGCTCGGGTCGCAGTCCCCACTGGAGGCGCGGGTTCGAATCCCAGAGATTCCTCCATAGGAATGAATGGTCGAAATGCCCCATTGAAATGAATGGCGGGCTACCAGGTGTCAAAGTCCCCCAATGAACCTGGGAAGGAAAGAGCTGTCAGGATGGCCGAGCGGTCTAAGTCGCTGCGCTCGGGTCGCAGTCCCCACTGGAGGCGCGGGTTCGAATCCCAGAGATTCCCCCATAGGAATGAATGGTCGAAATGCCCAATTAAAATGAATGGCGGGCTACCAGGTGTCAAAGTCCCCCAATGAACCTGGGAAGGAAAGAGCTGTCAGGATGGCCGAGCGGTCTAAGTCGCTGCGCTCGGGTCGCAGTCCCCACTGGAGGCGCGGGTTCGAATCCCAGAGATTCCCCCATAGGAATGAAAGGTCGAAATGCCCAATTGAAATAAATGGCGGGCTACCAGGTGTCAAAGTCCCCCAATGAACCTGGGAAGGAAAGAGCTGTCAGGATGGCTGAGCGGTCTAAGTCGCTGCGCTCGGGTCGCAGTCCCCACTGGAGGCGCGGGTTCGAATCCCAGAGATTCCCCCATAGGAATGAATGGTCGAAATGCCCAATTGAAATGAATGGCGGGCTACCAGGTGTCAAAGTCCCCCAATGAACCTGGGAAGGAAAGAGCTGTCAGGATGGCCGAGCGGTCTAAGTCGCTGCGCTCGGGTCGCAGTCCCCACTGGAGGCGCGGGTTCGAATCCCAGAGATTCCCCCATAGGAATGAATGGTCGAAATGCCCAATTAAAATGAATGGCGGGCTACCAGGTGTCAAAGTCCCCCAATGAACCTGGGAAGGAAAGAGCTGTCAGGATGGCCGAGCGGTCTAAGTCGCTGCGCTCGGGTCGCAGTCCCCACTGGAGGCGCGGGTTCGAATCCCAGAGATTCCCCCATAGGAATGAAAGGTCGAAATGCCCAATTGAAATAAATGGCGGGCTACCAGGTGTCAAAGTCCCCCAATGAACCTGGGAAGGAAAGAGCTGTCAGGATGGCTGAGCGGTCTAAGTCGCTGCGCTCGGGTCGCAGTCCCCACTGGAGGCGCGGGTTCGAATCCCAGAGATTCCCCCATAGGAATGAATGGTCGAAATGCCCAATTGAAATGAATGGCGGGCTACCAGGTGTCAAAGTCCCCCAATGAACCTGGGAAGGAAAGAGCTGTCAGGATGGCCGAGCGGTCTAAGTCGCTGCGCTCGGGTCGCAGTCCCCACTGGAGGCGCGGGTTCGAATCCCAGAGATTCCCCCATAGGAATGAATGGTCGAAATGCCCAATTGAAATGAATGGCGGGCTACCAGGTGTCAAAGTCCCCCAATGAACCTGGGAAGGAAAGAGCTGTCAGGATGGCCGAGCGGTCTAAGTCGCTGCGCTCGGGTCGCAGTCCCCACTGGAGGCGCGGGTTCGAATCCCAGAGATTCCTCCATAGGAATGAATGGTCGAAATGCCCCATTGAAATGAATGGCGGGCTACCAGGTGTCAAAGTCCCCCAATGAACCTGGGAAGGAAAGAGCTGTCAGGATGGCCGAGCGGTCTAAGTCGCTGCGCTCGGGTCGCAGTCCCCACTGGAGGCGCGGGTTCGAATCCCAGAGATTCCCCCATAGGAATGAATGGTCGAAATGCCCCATTGAAATGAATGGCGGGCTACCAGGTGTCAAAGTCCCCCAATGAACCTGGGAAGGAAAGAGCTGTCAGGATGGCCGAGCGGTCTAAGTCGCTGCGCTCGGGTCGCAGTCCCCACTGGAGGCGCGGGTTCGAATCCCAGAGATTCCCCCATAGGAATGAATGGTCGAAATGCCCAATTAAAATGAATGGCGGGCTACCAGGTGTCAAAGTCCCCCAATGAACCTGGGAAGGAAAGAGCTGTCAGGATGGCCGAGCGGTCTAAGTCGCTGCGCTCGGGTCGCAGTCCCCACTGGAGGCGCGGGTTCGAATCCCAGAGATTCACCCATAGGAATGAAAGGTCGAAATGCCCAATTGAAATAAATGGCGGGCTACCAGGTGTCAAAGTCCCCCAATGAACCTGGGAAGGAAAGAGCTGTCAGGATGGCTGAGCGGTCTAAGTCGCTGCGCTCGGGTCGCAGTCCCCACTGGAGGCGCGGGTTCGAATCCCAGAGATTCCCCCATAGGAATGAATGGTCGAAATGCCCAATTGAAATGAATGGCGGGCTACCAGGTGTCAAAGTCCCCCAATGAACCTGGGAAGGAAAGAGCTGTCAGGATGGCCGAGCGGTCTAAGTCGCTGCGCTCGGGTCGCAGTCCCCACTGGAGGCGCGGGTTCGAATCCCAGAGATTCCCCCATAGGAATGAATGGTCGAAATGCCCAATTGAAATGAATGGCGGGCTACCAGGTGTCAAAGTCCCCCAATGAACCTGGGAAGGAAAGAGCTGTCAGGATGGCCGAGCGGTCTAAGTCGCTGCGCTCGGGTCGCAGTCCCCACTGGAGGCGCGGGTTCGAATCCCAGAGATTCCTCCATAGGAATGAATGGTCGAAATGCCCCATTGAAATGAATGGCGGGCTACCAGGTGTCAAAGTCCCCCAATGAACCTGGGAAGGAAAGAGCTGTCAGGATGGCCGAGCGGTCTAAGTCGCTGCGCTCGGGTCGCAGTCCCCACTGGAGGCGCGGGTTCGAATCCCAGAGATTCCCCCATAGGAATGAATGGTCGAAATGCCCCATTGAAATGAATGGCGGGCTACCAGGTGTCAAAGTCCCCCAATGAACCTGGGAAGGAAAGAGCTGTCAGGATGGCCGAGCGGTCTAAGTCGCTGCGCTCGGGTCGCAGTCCCCACTGGAGGCGCGGGTTCGAATCCCAGAGATTCCCCCATAGGAATGAATGGTCGAAATGCCCCAATTAAAATGAATGGCGGGCTACCAGGTGTCAAAGTCCCCCAATGAACCTGGGAAGGAAAGAGCTGTCAGGATGGCCGAGCGGTCTAAGTCGCTGCGCTCGGGTCGCAGTCCCCACTGGAGGCGCGGGTTCGAATCCCAGAGATTCCCCCATAGGAATGAAAGGTCGAAATGCCCAATTGAAATAAATGGCGGGCTACCAGGTGTCAAAGTCCCCCAATGAACCTGGGAAGGAAAGAGCTGTCAGGATGGCTGAGCGGTCTAAGTCGCTGCGCTCGGGTCGCAGTCCCCACTGGAGGCGCGGGTTCGAATCCCAGAGATTCCCCCATAGGAATGAATGGTCGAAATGCCCAATTGAAATGAATGGCGGGCTACCAGGTGTCAAAGTCCCCCAATGAACCTGGGAAGGAAAGAGCTGTCAGGATGGCCGAGCGGTCTAAGTCGCTGCGCTCGGGTCGCAGTCCCCACTGGAGGCGCGGGTTCGAATCCCAGAGATTCCCCCATAGGAATGAATGGTCGAAATGCCCAATTAAAATGAATGGCGGGCTACCAGGTGTCAAAGTCCCCCAATGAACCTGGGAAGGAAAGAGCTGTCAGGATGGCCGAGCGGTCTAAGTCGCTGCGCTCGGGTCGCAGTCCCCACTGGAGGCGCGGGTTCGAATCCCAGAGATTCCTCCATAGGAATGAATGGTCGAAATGCCCCATTGAAATGAATGGCGGGCTACCAGGTGTCAAAGTCCCCCAATGAACCTGGGAAGGAAAGAGCTGTCAGGATGGCCGAGCGGTCTAAGTCGCTGCGCTCGGGTCGCAGTCCCCACTGGAGGCGCGGGTTCGAATCCCAGAGATTCCCCCATAGGAATGAATGGTCGAAATGCCCCATTGAAATGAATGGCGGGCTACCAGGTGTCAAAGTCCCCCAATGAACCTGGGAAGGAAAGAGCTGTCAGGATGGCCGAGCGGTCTAAGTCGCTGCGCTCGGGTCGCAGTCCCCACTGGAGGCGCGGGTTCGAATCCCAGAGATTCCCCCATAGGAATGAATGGTCGAAATGCCCAATTAAAATGAATGGCGGGCTACCAGGTGTCAAAGTCCCCCAATGAACCTGGGAAGGAAAGAGCTGTCAGGATGGCCGAGCGGTCTAAGTCGCTGCGCTCGGGTCGCAGTCCCCACTGGAGGCGCGGGTTCGAATCCCAGAGATTCCCCCATAGGAATGAAAGGTCGAAATGCCCAATTGAAATAAATGGCGGGCTACCAGGTGTCAAAGTCCCCCAATGAACCTGGGAAGGAAAGAGCTGTCAGGATGGCTGAGCGGTCTAAGTCGCTGCGCTCGGGTCGCAGTCCCCACTGGAGGCGCGGGTTCGAATCCCAGAGATTCCCCCATAGGAATGAATGGTCGAAATGCCCAATTGAAATGAATGGCGGGCTACCAGGTGTCAAAGTCCCCCAATGAACCTGGGAAGGAAAGAGCTGTCAGGATGGCCGAGCGGTCTAAGTCGCTGCGCTCGGGTCGCAGTCCCCACTGGAGGCGCGGGTTCGAATCCCAGAGATTCCCCCATAGGAATGAATGGTCGAAATGCCCAATTGAAATGAATGGCGGGCTACCAGGTGTCAAAGTCCCCCAATGAACCTGGGAAGGAAAGAGCTGTCAGGATGGCCGAGCGGTCTAAGTCGCTGCGCTCGGGTCGCAGTCCCCACTGGAGGCGCGGGTTCGAATCCCAGAGATTCCTCCATAGGAATGAATGGTCGAAATGCCCCATTGAAATGAATGGCGGGCTACCAGGTGTCAAAGTCCCCCAATGAACCTGGGAAGGAAAGAGCTGTCAGGATGGCCGAGCGGTCTAAGTCGCTGCGCTCGGGTCGCAGTCCCCACTGGAGGCGCGGGTTCGAATCCCAGAGATTCCCCCATAGGAATGAATGGTCGAAATGCCCAATTAAAATGAATGGCGGGCTACCAGGTGTCAAAGTCCCCCAATGAACCTGGGAAGGAAAGAGCTGTCAGGATGGCCGAGCGGTCTAAGTCGCTGCGCTCGGGTCGCAGGTCCCCACTGGAGGCGCGGGTTCGAATCCCAGAGATTCCCCCATAGGAATGAAAGGTCGAAATGCCCAATTGAAATAAATGGCGGGCTACCAGGTGTCAAAGTCCCCCAATGAACCTGGGAAGGAAAGAGCTGTCAGGATGGCTGAGCGGTCTAAGTCGCTGCGCTCGGGTCGCAGTCCCCACTGGAGGCGCGGGTTCGAATCCCAGAGATTCCCCCATAGGAATGAATGGTCGAAATGCCCAATTGAAATGAATGGCGGGCTACCAGGTGTCAAAGTCCCCCAATGAACCTGGGAAGGAAAGAGCTGTCAGGATGGCCGAGCGGTCTAAGTCGCTGCGCTCGGGTCGCAGTCCCCACTGGAGGCGGGGTTCGAATCCCAGAGATTCCCCCATAGGAATGAATGGTCGAAATGCCCCATTGAAAAGAATGGCGGGCTACCAGGTGTCAAAGTCCCCCAATGAACCTGGGAAGGAAAGAGCTGTCAGGATGGCTGAGCGGTCTAAGTCGCTGCGCTCGGGTCGCAGTCCCCCACTGGAGGCGCGGGTTCGAATCCCAGAGATTCCCCCATAGGAATGAATGGTCGAAATGCCCAATTAAAATGAATGGCGGGCTACCAGGTGTCAAAGTCCCCCAATGAACCTGGGAAGGAAAGAGCTGTCAGGATGGCCGAGCGGTCTAAGTCGCTGCGCTCGGGTCGCAGTCCCCACTGGAGGCGCGGGTTCGAATCCCAGAGATTCCCCCATAGGAATGAAAGGTCGAAATGCCCAATTGAAATAAATGGCGGGCTACCAGGTGTCAAAGTCCCCCAATGAACCTGGGAAGGAAAGAGCTGTCAGGATGGCCTGAGCGGTCTAAGTCGCTGCGCTCGGGTCGCAGTCCCCACTGGAGGCGCGGGTTCGAATCCCAGAGATTCCCCCATAGGAATGAAAGGTCGAAATGCCCAATTGAAATAAATGGCGGGCTACCAGGTGTCAAAGTCCCCCAATGAACCTGGGAAGGAAAGAGCTGTCAGGATGGCCGAGCGGTCTAAGTCGCTGCGCTCGGGTCGCAGTCCCCACTGGAGGCGAGGGTTCGAATCCCAGAGATTCCCCCATAGGAATGAATGGTCGAAATGCCCCATTGAAATGAATGGCGGGCTACCAGGTGTCAAAGTCCCCCAATGAACCTGGGAAGGAAAGAGCTGTCAGGATGGCCGAGCGGTCTAAGTCGCTGCGCTCGGGTCGCAGTCCCCACTGGAGGCGCGGGTTCGAATCCCAGAGATTCCCCCATAGGAATGAATGGTCGAAATGCCCAATTGAAATGAATGGCGGGCTACCAGGTGTCAAAGTCCCCCAATGAACCTGGGAAGGAAAGAGCTGTCAGGATGGCCGAGCGGTCTAAGTCGCTGCGCTCGGGTCGCAGTCCCCACTGGAGGTGCGGGTTCGAATCCCAGAGATTCCCCCATAGGAATGAATGGTCGAAATGCCCAATTGAAATGAATGGCGGGCTACCAGGTGTCAAAGTCCCCCATTGAACCTTGGAAGGAAAGAGCTGTCAGGATGGCCGAGCGGTCTAAGTCGCTGCGCTCGGGTCGCAGTCCCCACTGGAGGCGCGGGTTCGAATCCAGAGATTCCCCCATAGGAATGAAAGGTCGAAATGCCCAATTGAAATAAATGGCGGGCTACCAGGTGTCAAAGTCCCCCAATGAACCTGGGAAGGAAAGAGCTGTCAGGATGGCCGAGCGGTCTAAGTCGCTGCGCTCGTGTCGCAGTCCCCACTGGAGGCGCGGGTTCGAATCCCAGAGATTCCCCCATAGGAATGAATGGTCGAAATGCCCAATTGAAATGAATGGCGGGCTACCAGGTGTCAAAGTCCCCCAATGAACCTGGGAAGGAAAGAGCTGTCAGGATGGCCGAGCGGTCTAAGTCGCTGCGCTCGGGTCGCAGTCCCCACTGGAGGCGCGGGTTCGAATCCCAGAGATTCCCCCATAGGAATGAATGGTCGAAATGCCCAATTGAAATGAATGGCGGGCTACCAGGTGTCAAAGTCACCCATTGAACCTTGGAAGGAAAGAGCTGTCAGGATGGCTGAGCGGTCTAAGTCGCTGCGCTCGGGTCGCAGTCCCCACTGGAGGCGCGGGTTCGAATCCCAGAGATTCCCCCATAGGAATGAATGGTCGAAATGCCCAATTGAAATGAATGGCGGGCTACCAGGTGTCAAAGTCCCCCAATGAACCTGGGAAGGAAAGAGCTGTCAGGATGGCTGAGCGGTCTAAGTCGCTGCGCTCGGGTCGCAGTCCCCACTGGAGGCGCGGGTTCGAATCCCAGAGATTCCCCCATAGGAATGAAAGGTCGAAATGCCCAATTGAAATAAATGGCGGGCTACCAGGTGTCAAAGTCCCCCAATGAACCTGGGAAGGAAAGAGCTGTCAGGATGGCCGAGCGGTCTAAGTCGCTGCGCTCGGGTCGCAGTCCCCACTGGAGGCGAGGGTTCGAATCCCAGAGATTCCCCCATAGGAATGAATGGTCGAAATGCCCCATTGAAATGAATGGCGGGCTACCAGGTGTCAAAGTCCCCCAATGAACCTGGGAAGGAAAGAGCTGTCAGGATGGCCGAGCGGTCTAAGTCGCTGCGCTCGGGTCGCAGTCCCCACTGGAGGCGCGGGTTCGAATCCCAGAGATTCCCCCCATAGGAATGAATGGTCGAAATGCCCCATTGAAATGAATGGCGGGCTACCAGGTGTCAAAGTCCCCCAATGAACCTGGGAAGGAAAGAGCTGTCAGGATGGCCGAGCGGTCTAAGTCGCAGCGCTCGGGTCGCAGTCCCCACTGGAGGCGCGGGTTCGAATCCCAGAGATTCCCCCATAGGAATGAATGGTCGAAATGCCCCATTGAAATGAATGGCGGGCTACCAGGTGTCAAAGTCCCCCAATGAACCTGGGAAGGAAAGAGCTGTCAGGATGGCTGAGCGGTCTAAGTCGCTGCGCTCGGGTCGCAGTCCCCACTGGAGGCGCGGGTTCGAATCCCAGAGATTCCCCCATAGGAATGAATGGTCGAAATGCCCAATTAAAATGAATGGCGGGCTACCAGGTGTCAAAGTCCCCCAATGAACCTGGGAAGGAAAGAGCTGTCAGGATGGCCGAGCGGTCTAAGTCGCTGCGCTCGGGTCGCAGTCCCCACTGGAGGCGCGGGTTCGAATCCCAGAGATTCCCCCATAGGAATGAATGGTCGAAATGCCCAATTGAAATGAATGGCGGGCTACCAGGTGTCAAAGTCCCCGAAAGAGCTGTCAGGATGGCCGAGCGGTCTAAGTCGCTGCGCTCGGGTCGCAGTCCCCACTGGAGGCGCGGGTTCGAATCCCAGAGATTCCCCCATAGGAATGAATGGTCGAAATGCCCAATTGAAATGAATGGCGGGCTACCAGGTGTCAAAGTCCCCCAATGAACCTGGGAAGGAAAGAGCTGTCAGGATGGCCGAGCGGTCTAAGTCGCTGCGCTCGGGTCGCAGTCCCCACTGGAGGCGCGGGTTCGAATCCCAGAGACTCCCCCATAGGAATGAATGGTCGAAATGCCCCATTGAAATGAATGGCGGGCTACCAGGTGTCAAAGTCCCCCAATGAACCTGGGAAGGAAAGAGCTGTCAGGATGGCCGAGCGGTCTAAGTCGCTGCGCTCAGGTCGCAGTCCCCACTGGAGGCGCGGGTTCGAATCCCAGAGATTCCCCCATAGGAATGAATGGTCGAAATGCCCAATTAAAATGAATGGCGGGCTACCAGGTGTCAAAGTCCCCCAATGAACCTGGGAAGGAAAGAGCTGTCAGGATGGCCGAGCGGTCTAAGTCGCTGCGCTCGGGTCGCAGTCCCCACTGGAGGCGCGGGTTCGAATCCCAGAGATTCCCCCATAGGAATGAAAGGTCGAAATGCCCAATTGAAATAAATGGCGGGCTACCAGGTGTCAAAGTCCCCCAATGAACCTGGGAAGGAAAGAGCTGTCAGGATGGCTGAGCGGTCTAAGTCGCTGCGCTCGGGTCGCAGTCCCCACTGGAGGCGCGGGTTCGAATCCCAGAGATTCCCCCATAGGAATGAAAGGTCGAAATGCCCCATTGAAATAAATGGCGGGCTACCAGGTGTCAAAGTCCCCCAATGAACCTGGGAAGGAAAGAGCTGTCAGGATGGCCGAGCGGTCTAAGTCGCTGCGCTCGGGTCGCAGTCCCCCACTGGAGGCGAGGGTTCGAATCCCAGAGATTCCCCATAGGAATGAATGGTCGAAATGCCCCATTGAAATGAATGGCGGGCTACCAGGTGTCAAAGTCCCCCAATGAACCTGGGAAGGAAAGAGCTGTCAGGATGGCCGAGCGGTCTAAGTCGCTGCGCTCGGGTCGCAGTCCCCACTGGAGGCGCGGGTTCGAATCCCAGAGATTCCCCCATAGGAATGAATGGTCGAAATGCCCAATTGAAATGAATGGCGGGCTACCAGGTGTCAAAGTCCCCCAATGAACCTGGGAAGGAAAGAGCTGTCAGGATGGCCGAGCGGTCTAAGTCGCTGCGCTCGGGTCGCAGTCCCCACTGGAGGTGCGGGTTCGAATCCCAGAGATTCCCCATAGGAATGAATGGTCGAAATGCCCAATTGAAATGAATGGCGGGCTACCAGGTGTCAAAGTCCCCCATTGAACCTTGGAAGGAAAGAGCTGTCAGGATGGCCGAGCGGTCTAAGTCGCTGCGCTCGGGTCGCAGTCCCCACTGGAGGCGCGGGTTCGAATCCCAGAGATTCCCCCATAGGAATGAAAGGTCGAAATGCCCAATTGAAATAAATGGCGGGCTACCAGGTGTCAAAGTCCCCCAATGAACCTGGGAAGGAAAGAGCTGTCAGGATGGCCGAGCGGTCTAAGTCGCTGCGCTCGTGTCGCAGTCCCCACTGGAGGCGCGGGTTCGAATCCCAGAGATTCCCCCATAGGAATGAATGGTCGAAATGCCCAATTGAAATGAATGGCGGGCTACCAGGTGTCAAAGTCCCCCAATGAACCTGGGAAGGAAAGAGCTGTCAGGATGGCCGAGCGGTCTAAGTCGCTGCGCTCGGGTCGCAGTCCCCACTGGAGGCGCGGGTTCGAATCCCAGAGATTCTCCCATAGGAATGAATGGTCGAAATGCCCAATTGAAATGAATGGCGGGCTACCAGGTGTCAAAGTCACCCATTGAACCTTGGAAGGAAAGAGCTGTCAGGATGGCTGAGCGGTCTAAGTCGCTGCGCTCGGGTCGCAGTCCCCACTGGAGGCGCGGGTTCGAATCCCAGAGATTCCCCCATAGGAATGAATGGTCGAAATGCCCAATTGAAATGAATGGCGGGCTACCAGGTGTCAAAGTCCCCCCAAATGAACCTGGGAAGGAAAGAGCTGTCAGGATGGCTGAGCGGTCTAAGTCGCTGCGCTCGGGTCGCAGTCCCCACTGGAGGCGCGGGTTCGAATCCCAGAGATTCCCCCATAGGAATGAAAGGTCGAAATGCCCAATTGAAATGAATGGCGGGCTACCAGGTGTCAAAGTCCCCCAATGAACCTGGGAAGGAAAGAGCTGTCAGGATGGCCGAGCGGTCTAAGTCGCTGCGCTCGGGTCGCAGTCCCCACTGGAGGCGAGGGTTCGAATCCCAGAGATTCCCCCATAGGAATGAATGGTCGAAATGCCCCATTGAAATGAATGGCGGGCTACCAGGTGTCAAAGTCCCCCAATGAACCTGGGAAGGAAAGAGCTGTCAGGATGGCCGAGCGGTCTAAGTCGCTGCGCTCGGGTCGCAGTCCCCACTGGAGGCGCGGGTTCGAATCCCAGAGATTCCCCCATAGGAATGAATGGTCGAAATGCCCCATTGAAATGAATGGCGGGCTACCAGGTGTCAAAGTCCCCCAATGAACCTGGGAAGGAAAGAGCTGTCAGGATGGCTGAGCGGTCTAAGTCGCTGCGCTCGGGTCGCAGTCCCCACTGGAGGCGCGGGTTCGAATCCCAGAGATTCCCCCATAGGAATGAATGGTCGAAATGCCCCATTGAAATGAATGGCGGGCTACCAGGTGTCAAAGTCCCCCAATGAACCTGGGAAGGAAAGAGCTGTCAGGATGGCTGAGCGGTCTAAGTCGCTGCGCTCGGGTCGCAGTCCCCACTGGAGGCGCGGGTTCGAATCCCAGAGATTCCCCCATAGGAATGAATGGTCGAAATGCCCAATTAAAATGAATGGCGGGCTACCAGGTGTCAAAGTCCCCCAATGAACCTGGGAAGGAAAGAGCTGTCAGGATGGCCGAGCGGTCTAAGTCGCTGCGCTCGGGGTCGCAGTCCCCACTGGAGGCGCGGGTTCGAATCCCAGAGATTCCCCCATAGGAATGAATGGTCGAAATGCCCAATTGAAATGAATGGCGGGCTACCAGGTGTCAAAGTCCCCGAAAGAGCTGTCAGGATGGCCGAGCGGTCTAAGTCGCTGCGCTCGGGTCGCAGTCCCCACTGGAGGCGCGGGTTCGAATCCCAGAGATTCCCCCATAGGAATGAATGGTCGAAATGCCCAATTGAAATGAATGGCGGGCTACCAGGTGTCAAAGTCCCCCAATGAACCTGGGAAGGAAAGAGCTGTCAGGATGGCCGAGCGGTCTAAGTCGCTGCGCTCGGGTCGCAGTCCCCACTGGAGGCGCGGGTTCGAATCCCAGAGACTCCCCCATAGGAATGAATGGTCGAAATGCCCCATTGAAATGAATGGCGGGCTACCAGGTGTCAAAGTCCCCCAATGAACCTGGGAAGGAAAGAGCTGTCAGGATGGCCGAGCGGTCTAAGTCGCTGCGCTCAGGTCGCAGTCCCCACTGGAGGCGCGGGTTCGAATCCCAGAGATTCCCCCATAGGAATGAATGGTCGAAATGCCCAATTAAAATGAATGGCGGGCTACAGGTGTCAAAGTCCCCCAATGAACCTGGGAAGGAAAGAGCTGTCAGGATGGCCGAGCGGTCTAAGTCGCTGCGCTCGGGTCGCAGTCCCCACTGGAGGCGCGGGTTCGAATCCCAGAGATTCCCCCATAGGAATGAAAGGTCGAAATGCCCAATTGAAATAAATGGCGGGCTACCAGGTGTCAAAGTCCCCCAATGAACCTGGGAAGGAAAGAGCTGTCAGGATGGCTGAGCGGTCTAAGTCGCTGCGCTCGGGTCGCAGTCCCCACTGGAGGCGCGGGTTCGAATCCCAGAGATTCCCCCATAGGAATGAAAGGTCGAAATGCCCAATTGAAATAAATGGCGGGCTACCAGGTGTCAAAGTCCCCCAATGAACCTGGGAAGGAAAGAGCTGTCAGGATGGCCGAGCGGTCTAAGTCGCTGCGCTCGGGTCGCAGTCCCCACTGGAGGCGAGGGTTCGAATCCCAGAGATTCCCCCATAGGAATGAATGGTCGAAATGCCCCATTGAAATGAATGGCGGGCTACCAGGTGTCAAAGTCCCCCAATGAACCTGGGAAGGAAAGAGCTGTCAGGATGGCCGAGCGGTCTAAGTCGCTGCGCTCGGGTCGCAGTCCCCACTGGAGGCGCGGGTTCGAATCCCAGAGATTCCCCCATAGGAATGAATGGTCGAAATGCCCAATTGAAATGAATGGCGGGCTACAGGTGTCAAAGTCCCCCAATGAACCTGGGAAGGAAAGAGCTGTCAGGATGGCCGAGCGGTCTAAGTCGCTGCGCTCGGGTCGCAGTCCCCACTGGAGGTGCGGGTTCGAATCCCAGAGATTCCCCCATAGGAATGAATGGTCGAAATGCCCAATTGAAATGAATGGCGGGCTACCAGGTGTCAAAGTCCCCCATTGAACCTTGGAAGGAAAGAGCTGTCAGGATGGCCGAGCGGTCTAAGTCGCTGCGCTCGGGTCGCAGTCCCCCACTGAGGCGCGGGTTCGAATCCCAGAGATTCCCCCATAGGAATGAAAGGTCGAAATGCCCAATTGAAATAAATGGCGGGCTACCAGGTGTCAAAGTCCCCCAATGAACCTGGGAAGGAAAGAGCTGTCAGGATGGCCGAGCGGTCTAAGTCGCTGCGCTCGTGTCGCAGTCCCCACTGGAGGCGCGGGTTCGAATCCCAGAGATTCCCCCATAGGAATGAATGGTCGAAATGCCCAATTGAAATGAATGGCGGGCTACCAGGTGTCAAAGTCCCCCAATGAACCTGGGAAGGAAAGAGCTGTCAGGATGGCCGAGCGGTCTAAGTCGCTGCGCTCGGGTCGCAGTCCCCACTGGAGGCGCGGGTTCGAATCCCAGAGATTCCCCCATAGGAATGAATGGTCGAAATGCCCAATTGAAATGAATGGCGGGCTACCAGGTGTCAAAGTCACCCATTGAACCTTGGAAGGAAAGAGCTGTCAGGATGGCTGAGCGGTCTAAGTCGCTGCGCTCGGGTCGCAGTCCCCACTGGAGGCGCGGGTTCGAATCCCAGAGATTCCCCCATAGGAATGAATGGTCGAAATGCCCAATTGAAATGAATGGCGGGCTACCAGGTGTCAAAGTCCCCCAATGAACCTCTGGGAAGGAAAGAGCTGTCAGGATGGCTGAGCGGTCTAAGTCGCTGCGCTCGGGTCGCAGTCCCCACTGGAGGCGCGGGTTCGAATCCCAGAGATTCCCCCATAGGAATGAAAGGTCGAAATGCCCAATTGAAATAAATGGCGGGCTACCAGGTGTCAAAGTCCCCCAATGAACCTGGGAAGGAAAGAGCTGTCAGGATGGCCGAGCGGTCTAAGTCGCTGCGCTCGGGTCGCAGTCCCCACTGGAGGCGAGGGTTCGAATCCCAGAGATTCCCCCATAGGAATGAATGGTCGAAATGCCCCATTGAAATGAATGGCGGGCTACCAGGTGTCAAAGTCCCCCAATGAACCTGGGAAGGAAAGAGCTGTCAGGATGGCTGAGCGGTCTAAGTCGCTGCGCTCGGGTCGCAGTCCCCACTGGAGGCGCGGGTTCGAATCCCAGAGATTCCCCCATAGGAATGAATGGTCGAAATGCCCAATTAAAATGAATGGCGGGCTACCAGGTGTCAAAGTCCCCCAATGAACCTGGGAAGGAAAGAGCTGTCAGGATGGCCGAGCGGTCTAAGTCGCTGCGCTCGGGTCGCAGTCCCCACTGGAGGCGCGGGTTCGAATCCCAGAGATTCCCCCATAGGAATGAATGGTCGAAATGCCCAATTGAAATGAATGGCGGGCTACCAGGTGTCAAAGTCCCCGAAAGAGCTGTCAGGATGGCCGAGCGGTCTAAGTCGCTGCGCTCGGGTCGCAGTCCCCACTGGAGGCGCGGGTTCGAATCCCAGAGATTCCCCCATAGGAATGAATGGTCGAAATGCCCAATTGAAATGAATGGCGGGCTACCAGGTGTCAAAGTCCCCCAATGAACCTGGGAAGGAAAGAGCTGTCAGGATGGCCGAGCGGTCTAAGTCGCTGCGCTCGGGTCGCAGTCCCCACTGGAGGCGCGGGTTCGAATCCCAGAGACTCCCCCATAGGAATGAATGGTCGAAATGCCCCATTGAAATGAATGGCGGGCTACCAGGTGTCAAAGTCCCCCAATGAACCTGGGAAGGAAAGAGCTGTCAGGATGGCCGAGCGGTCTAAGTCGCTGCGCTCAGGTCGCAGTCCCCACTGGAGGCGCGGGTTCGAATCCCAGAGATTCCCCCATAGGAATGAATGGTCGAAATGCCCAATTAAAATGAATGGCGGGCTACCAGGTGTCAAAGTCCCCCAATGAACCTGGGAAGGAAAGAGCTGTCAGGATGGCCGAGCGGTCTAAGTCGCTGCGCTCGGGTCGCAGTCCCCACTGGAGGCGCGGGTTCGAATCCCAGAGATTCCCCCATAGGATTGAAAGGTCGAAATGCCCAATTGAAATAAATGGCGGGCTACCAGGTGTCAAAGTCCCCCAATGAACCTGGGAAGGAAAGAGCTGTCAGGATGGCTGAGCGGTCTAAGTCGCTGCGCTCGGGTCGCAGTCCCCACTGGAGGCGCGGGTTCGAATCCCAGAGATTCCCCCATAGGAATGAATGGTCGAAATGCCCAATTGAAATGAATGGCGGGCTACCAGGTGTCAAAGTCCCCCAATGAACCTGGGAAGGAAAGAGCTGTCAGGATGGCCGAGCGGTCTAAGTCGCTGCGCTCGGGTCGCAGTCCCCACTGGAGGCGCGGGTTCGAATCCCAGAGATTCCCCCATAGGAATGAATGGTCGAAATGCCCCATTGAAAAGAATGGCGGGCTACCAGGTGTCAAAGTCCCCCAATGAACCTGGGAAGGAAAGAGCTGTCAGGATGGCTGAGCGGTCTAAGTCGCTGCGCTCGGGTCGCAGTCCCCACTGGAGGCGCGGGTTCGAATCCCAGAGATTCCCCCATAGGAATGAATGGTCGAAATGCCCAATTGAAATGAATGGCGGGCTACCAGGTGTCAAAGTCCCCCAATGAACCTGGGAAGGAAAGAGCTGTCAGGATGGCTGAGCGGTCTAAGTCGCTGCGCTCGGGTCGCAGTCCCCACTGGAGGCGCGGGTTCGAATCCCAGAGATTCCCCCATAGGAATGAATGGTCGAAATGCCCAATTGAAATGAATGGCGGGCTACCAGGTGTCAAAGTCCCCCAATGAACCTGGGAAGGAAAGAGCTGTCAGGATGGCTGAGCGGTCTAAGTCGCTGCGCTCGGGTCGCAGTCCCCACTGGAGGCGCGGGTTCGAATCCCAGAGATTCCCCCATAGGAATGAAAGGTCGAAATGCCCAATTGAAATAAATGGCGGGCTACCAGGTGTCAAAGTCCCCCAATGAACCTGGGAAGGAAAGAGCTGTCAGGATGGCCGAGCGGTCTAAGTCGCTGCGCTCGGGTCGCAGTCCCCACTGGAGGCGAGGGTTCGAATCCCAGAGATTCCCCCATAGGAATGAATGGTCGAAATGCCCAATTGAAATGAATGGCGGGCTACCAGGTGTCAAAGTCCCCCATTGAACCTTGGAAGGAAAGAGCTGTCAGGATGGCCGAGCGGTCTAAGTCGCTGCGCTCGGGTCGCAGTCCCCACTGGAGGCGCGGGTTCGAATCCCAGAGATTCCCCCATAGGAATGAAAGGTCGAAATGCCCAATTGAAATAAATGGCGGGCTACCAGGTGTCAAAGTCCCCCAATGAACCTGGGAAGGAAAGAGCTGTCAGGATGGCCGAGCGGTCTAAGTCGCTGCGCTCGTGTCGCAGTCCCCACTGGAGGCGCGGGTTCGAATCCCAGAGATTCCCCCATAGGAATGAATGGTCGAAATGCCCAATTGAAATGAATGGCGGGCTACCAGGTGTCAAAGTCCCCCAATGAACCTGGGAAGGAAAGAGCTGTCAGGATGGCCGAGCGGTCTAAGTCGCTGCGCTCGGGTCGCAGTCCCCACTGGAGGCGCGGGTTCGAATCCCAGAGATTCCCCCATAGGAATGAATGGTCGAAATGCCCAATTGAAATGAATGGCGGGCTACCAGGTGTCAAAGTCACCCATTGAACCTTGGAAGGAAAGAGCTGTCAGGATGGCTGAGCGGTCTAAGTCGCTGCGCTCGGGTCGCAGTCCCCACTGGAGGCGCGGGTTCGAATCCCAGAGATTCCCCCATAGGAATGAATGGTCGAAATGCCCAATTGAAATGAATGGCGGGCTACCAGGTGTCAAAGTCCCCCAATGAACCTGGGAAGGAAAGAGCTGTCAGGATGGCTGAGCGGTCTAAGTCGCTGCGCTCGGGTCGCAGTCCCCACTGGAGGCGCGGGTTCGAATCCCAGAGATTCCCCCATAGGAATGAAAGGTCGAAATGCCCAATTGAAATAAATGGCGGGCTACCAGGTGTCAAAGTCCCCCAATGAACCTGGGAAGGAAAGAGCTGTCAGGATGGCCGAGCGGTCTAAGTCGCTGCGCTCGGGTCGCAGTCCCCACTGGAGGCGAGGGTTCGAATCCCAGAGATTCCCCCATAGGAATGAATGGTCGAAATGCCCCATTGAAATGAATGGCGGGCTACCAGGTGTCAAAGTCCCCCAATGAACCTGGGAAGGAAAGAGCTGTCAGGATGGCCGAGCGGTCTAAGTCGCTGCGCTCGGGTCGCAGTCCCCACTGGAGGCGCGGGTTCGAATCCCAGAGATTCCCCCATAGGAATGAATGGTCGAAATGCCCCATTGAAATGAATGGCGGGCTACCAGGTGTCAAAGTCCCCCAATGAACCTGGGAAGGAAAGAGCTGTCAGGATGGCTGAGCGGTCTAAGTCGCTGCGCTCGGGTCGCAGTCCCCACTGGAGGCGCGGGTTCGAATCCCAGAGATTCCCCCATAGGAATGAATGGTCGAAATGCCCAATTGAAATGAATGGCGGGCTACCAGGTGTCAAAGTCCCCCAATGAACCTGGGAAGGAAAGAGCTGTCAGGATGGCTGAGCGGTCTAAGTCGCTGCGCAAGGGTCGCAGTCCCCACTGGAGGCGCGGGTTCGAATCCCAGAGATTCCCCCATAGGAATGAATGGTCGAAATGCCCCATTGAAATGAATGGCGGGATTCCAGGTGTCAAAGTCCACCATTGAACCTGGGAAGGAAAGAGCTGTCAGGATGGCAGAGCGGTCTAAGTCGCTGCGCTCGGGTCGCAGTCCCCACTGGAGGCGCGGGTTCGAATCCCAGAGATTCCCCCATAGGAATGAATGGTCGAAATGCCCAATTGAAATGAATGGCGGGCTACCAGGTGTCAAAGTCCCCCAATGAACCTGGGAAGGAAAGAGCTGTCAGGATGGCCGAGCGGTCTAAGTCGCTGCGCTCGGGTCGCAGTCCCCACTGGAGGCGAGGGTTCGAATCCCAGAGATTCCCCCATAGGAATGAATGGTCGAAATGCCCCATTGAAATGAATGGCGGGCTACCAGGTGTCAAAGTCCCCCAATGAACCTGGGAAGGAAAGAGCTGTCAGGATGGCCGAGCGGTCTAAGTCGCTGCGCTCGGGTCGCAGTCCCCACTGGAGGCGCGGGTTCGAATCCCAGAGATTCCCCCATAGGAATGGATGGTCGAAATGCCCCATTGAAATGAATGGCGGGCTACCAGGTGTCAAAGTCCCCCAATGAACCTGGGAAGGAAAGAGCTGTCAGGATGGCTGAGCGGTCTAAGTCGCTGCGCTCGGGTCGCAGTCCCCACTGGAGGCGCGGGTTCGAATCCCAGAGATTCCCCCATAGGAATGAATGGTCGAAATGCCCAATTGAAATGAATGGCGGGCTACCAGGTGTCAAAGTCCCCCAATGAACCTGGGAAGGAAAGAGCTGTCAGGATGGCTGAGCGGTCTAAGTCGCTGCGCTCGGGTCGCAGTCCCCACTGGAGGCGCGGGTTCGAATCCCAGAGATTCCCCCATAGGAATGAATGGTCGAAATGCCCCATTGAAATGAATGGCGGGATTCCAGGTGTCAAAGTCCACCATTGAACCTGGGAAGGAAAGAGCTGTCAGGATGGCAGAGCGGTCTAAGTCGCTGCGCTCGGGTCGCAGTCCCCACTGGAGGCGCGGGTTCGAATCCCAGAGATTCCCCCATAGGAATGAATGGTCGAAATGCCCAATTGAAATGAATGGCGGGCTACCAGGTGTCAAAGTCACCCATTGAACCTTGGAAGGAAAGAGCTGTCAGGATGGCCGAGCGGTCTAAGTCGCTGCGCTCGGGTCGCAGTCCCCACTGGAGGCGCGGGTTCGAATCCCAGAGATTCCCCCATAGGAATGAAAGGTCGAAATGCCCAATTGAAATAAATGGCGGGCTACCAGGTGTCAAAGTCCCCCAATGAACCTGGGAAGGAAAGAGCTGTCAGGATGGCCGAGCGGTCTAAGTCGCTGCGCTCGGGTCGCAGTCCCCACTGGAGGCGCGGGTTCGAATCCCAGAGATTCCCCCATAGGAATGAAAGGTCGAAATGCCCAATTGAAATAAATGGCGGGCTACCAGGTGTCAAAGTCCCCCAATGAACCTGGGAAGGAAAGAGCTGTCAGGATGGCCGAGCGGTCTAAGTCGCTGCGCTCGGGTCGCAGTCCCCACTGGAGGCGCGGGTTCGAATCCCAGAGATTCCCCCATAGGAATGAATGGTCGAAATGCCCAATTGAAATGAATGGCGGGCTACCAGGTGTCAAAGTCCCCCAATGAACCTGGGAAGGAAAGAGCTGTCAGGATGGCCGAGCGGTCTAAGTCGCTGCGCTCGGGTCGCAGTCCCCACTGGAGGCGCGGGTTCGAATCCCAGAGATTCCCCCATAGGAATGAATGGTCGAAATGCCCAATTGAAATGAATGGCGGGCTACCAGGTGTCAAAGTCCCCCAATGAACCTGGGAAGGAAAGAGCTGTCAGGATGGCCGAGCGGTCTAAGTCGCTGCGCTCGGGTCGCAGTCCCCACTGGAGTTGCGGGTTCGAATCCCAGAGATTCCCCCATAGGAATGAATGGTCGAAATGCCCAATTGAAATGAATGGCGGGCTACCAGGTGTCAAAGTCCCCCATTGAACCTTGGAAGGAAAGAGCTGTCAGGATGGCCGAGCGGTCTAAGTCGCTGCGCTCGGGTCGCAGTCCCCACTGGAGGCGCGGGTTCGAATCCCAGAGATTCCCCCATAGGAATGAAAGGTCGAAATGCCCAATTGAAATAAATGGCGGGCTACCAGGTGTCAAAGTCCCCCAATGAACCTGGGAAGGAAAGAGCTGTCAGGATGGCCGAGCGGTCTAAGTCGCTGCGCTCGTGTCGCAGTCCCCACTGGAGGCGCGGGTTCGAATCCCAGAGATTCCCCCATAGGAATGAATGGTCGAAATGCCCAATTGAAATGAATGGCGGGCTACCAGGTGTCAAAGTCCCCCAATGAACCTGGGAAGGAAAGAGCTGTCAGGATGGCCGAGCGGTCTAAGTCGCTGCGCTCGGGTCGCAGTCCCCACTGGAGGCGCGGGTTCGAATCCCAGAGATTCCCCCATAGGAATGAATGGTCGAAATGCCCAATTGAAATGAATGGCGGGCTACCAGGTGTCAAAGTCACCCATTGAACCTTGGAAGGAAAGAGCTGTCAGGATGGCTGAGCGGTCTAAGTCGCTGCGCTCGGGTCGCAGTCCCCACTGGAGGCGCGGGTTCGAATCCCAGAGATTCCCCCATAGGAATGAATGGTCGAAATGCCCAATTGAAATGAATGGCGGGCTACCAGGTGTCAAAGTCCCCCAATGAACCTGGGAAGGAAAGAGCTGTCAGGATGGCTGAGCGGTCTAAGTCGCTGCGCTCGGGTCGCAGTCCCCACTGGAGGCGCGGGTTCGAATCCCAGAGATTCCCCCATAGGAATGAAAGGTCGAACTGCCCAATTGAAATAAATGGCGGGCTACCAGGTGTCAAAGTCCCCCAATGAACCTGGGAAGGAAAGAGCTGTCAGGATGGCCGAGCGGTCTAAGTCGCTGCGCTCGGGTCGCAGTCCCCACTGGAGGCGAGGGTTCGAATCCCAGAGATTCCCCCATAGGAATGAATGGTCGAAATGCCCCATTGAAATGAATGGCGGGCTACCAGGTGTCAAAGTCCCCCAATGAACCTGGGAAGGAAAGAGCTGTCAGGATGGCCGAGCGGTCTAAGTCGCTGCGCTCGGGTCGCAGTCCCCACTGGAGGCGCGGGTTCGAATCCCAGAGATTCCCCCATAGGAATGGATGGTCGAAATGCCCCATTGAAATGAATGGCGGGCTACCAGGTGTCAAAGTCCCCCAATGAACCTGGGAAGGAAAGAGCTGTCAGGATGGCTGAGCGGTCTAAGTCGCTGCGCTCGGGTCGCAGTCCCCACTGGAGGCGCGGGTTCGAATCCCAGAGATTCCCCCATAGGAATGAATGGTCGAAATGCCCAATTGAAATGAATGGCGGTCTACCAGGTGTCAAAGTCCCCCAATGAACCTGGGAAGGAAAGAGCTGTCAGGATGGCTGAGCGGTCTAAGTCGCTGCGCTCGGGTCGCAGTCCCCACTGGAGGCGCGGGTTCGAATCCCAGAGATTCCCCCATAGGAATGAATGGTCGAAATGCCCCATTGAAATGAATGGCGGGATTCCAGGTGTCAAAGTCCACCATTGAACCTGGGAAGGAAAGAGCTGTCAGGATGGCAGAGCGGTCTAAGTCGCTGCGCTCGGGTCGCAGTCCCCACTGGAGGCGCGGGTTCGAATCCCAGAGATTCCCCCATAGGAATGAATGGTCGAAATGCCCAATTGAAATGAATGGCGGGCTACCAGGTGTCAAAGTCACCCATTGAACCTTGGAAGGAAAGAGCTGTCAGGATGGCCGAGCGGTCTAAGTCGCTGCGCTCGGTCGCAGTCCCCACTGGAGGCGCGGGTTCGAATCCCAGAGATTCCCCCATAGGAATGAATGGTCGAAATGCCCAATTGAAATGAATGGCGGGCTACCAGGTGTCAAAGTCCCCCAATGAACCTGGGAAGGAAAGAGCTGTCAGGATGGCTGAGCGGTCTAAGTCGCTGCGCTCGGGTCGCAGTCCCCACTGGAGGCGCGGGTTCGAATCCCAGAGATTCCCCCATAGGAATGAAAGGTCGAAATGCCCAATTGAAATAAATGGCGGGCTACCAGGTGTCAAAGTCCCCCAATGAACCTGGGAAGGAAAGAGCTGTCAGGATGGCCGAGCGGTCTAAGTCGCTGCGCTCGGGTCGCAGTCCCCACTGGAGGCGAGGGTTCGAATCCCAGAGATTCCCCCATAGGAATGAATGGTCGAAATGCCCCATTGAAATGAATGGCGGGCTACCAGGTGTCAAAGTCCCCCAATGAACCTGGGAAGGAAAGAGCTGTCAGGATGGCCGAGCGGTCTAAGTCGCTGCGCTCGGGTCGCAGTCCCCACTGGAGGCGCGGGTTCGAATCCCAGAGATTCCCCCATAGGAATGAATGGTCGAAATGCCCAATTGAAATGAATGGCGGGCTACCAGGTGTCAAAGTCCCCCAATGAACCTGGGAAGGAAAGAGCTGTCAGGATGGCCGAGCGGTCTAAGTCGCTGCGCTCGGGTCGCAGTCCCCACTGGAGGCGCGGGTTCGAATCCCAGAGATTCCCTTATAGGAATGAATGGTCGAAATGCCCAATTGAAATGAATGGCGGGCTACCAGGTGTCAAAGTCACCCATTGAACCTTGGAAGGAAAGAGCTGTCAGGATGGCTGAGCGGTCTAAGTCGCTGCGCTCGGGTCGCAGTCCCCACTGGAGGCGCGGGTTCGAATCCCAGAGATTCCCCCATAGGAATGAATGGTCGAAATGCCCAATTGAAATGAATGGCGGGCTACCAGGTGTCAAAGTCCCCCAATGAACCTGGGAAGGAAAGAGCTGTCAGGATGGCTGAGCGGTCTAAGTCGCTGCGCTCGGGTCGCAGTCCCCACTGGAGGCGCGGGTTCGAATCCCAGAGATTCCCCCATAGGAATGAAAGGTCGAAATGCCCAATTGAAATAAATGGCGGGCTACCAGGTGTCAAAGTCCCCCAATGAACCTGGGAAGGAAAGAGCTGTCAGGATGGCCGAGCGGTCTAAGTCGCTGCGCTCGGGTCGCAGTCCCCACTGGAGGCGAGGGTTCGAATCCCAGAGATTCCCCCATAGGAATGAATGGTCGAAATGCCCCATTGAAATGAATGGCGGGCTACCAGGTGTCAAAGTCCCCCAATGAACCTGGGAAGGAAAGAGCTGTCAGGATGGCCGAGCGGTCTAAGTCGCTGCGCTCGGGTCGCAGTCCCCACTGGAGGCGCGGGTTCGAATCCCAGAGATTCCCCCATAGGAATGAATGGTCGAAATGCCCCATTGAAATGAATGGCGGGCTACCAGGTGTCAAAGTCCCCCAATGAACCTGGGAAGGAAAGAGCTGTCAGGATGGCTGAGCGGTCTAAGTCGCTGCGCTCGGGTCGCAGTCCCCACTGGAGGCGCGGGTTCGAATCCCAGAGATTCCCCCATAGGAATGAATGGTCGAAATGCCCAATTGAAATGAATGGCGGGCTACCAGGTGTCAAAGTCCCCCAATGAACCTGGGAAGGAAAGAGCTGTCAGGATGGCTGAGCAGTCTAAGTCGCTGCGCTCGGGTCGCAGTCCCCACTGGAGGCGCGGGTTCGAATCCCAGAGATTCCCCCATAGGAATGAATGGTCGAAATGCCCAATTAAAATGAATGGCGGGCTACCAGGTGTCAAAGTCCCCCAATGAACCTGGGAAGGAAAGAGCTGTCAGGATGGCCGAGCGGTCTAAGTCGCTGCGCTCGGGTCGCAGTCCCCACTGGAGGCGCGGGTTCGAATCCCAGAGATTCCCCCATAGGAATGAAAGGTCGAAATGCCCAATTGAAATAAATGGCGGGCTACCAGGTGTCAAAGTCCCCCAATGAACCTGGGAAGGAAAGAGCTGTCAGGATGGCTGAGCGGTCTAAGTCGCTGCGCTCGGGTCGCAGTCCCCACTGGAGGCGCGGGTTCGAATCCCAGAGATTCCCCCATAGGAATGAATGGTCGAAATGCCCCATTGAAATGAATGGCGGGATTCCAGGTGTCAAAGTCCCCCAATGAACCTGGGAAGGAAAGAGCTGTCAGGATGGCGCGAGCGGTCTAAGTCGCTGCGCTCGGGTCGCAGTCCCCACTGGAGGTGCGGGTTCGAATCCCAGAGATTCCCCCATAGGAATGAATGGTCGAAATGCCCAATTGAAATGAATGGCGGGCTACCAGGTGTCAAAGTCCCCCCATTGAACCTTGGAAGGAAAGAGCTGTCAGGATGGCCGAGCGGTCTAAGTCGCTGCGCTCGGGTCGCAGTCCCCACTGGAGGCGCGGGTTCGAATCCCAGAGATTCCCCCATAGGAATGAAAGGTCGAAATGCCCAATTGAAATAAATGGCGGGCTACCAGGTGTCAAAGTCCCCCCAATGAACCTGGGAAGGAAAGAGCTGTCAGGATGGCCGAGCGGTCTAAGTCGCTGCGCTCGGGTCGCAGTCCCCACTGGAGGGCGCGGGTTCGAATCCCAGAGATTCCCCCATAGGAATGAAAGGTCGAAATGCCCAATTGAAATAAATGGCGGGCTACCAGGTGTCAAAGTCCCCCAATGAACCTGGGAAGGAAAGAGCTGTCAGGATGGCCGAGCGGTTCTAAGTCGCTGCGCTCGGGTCGCAGTCCCCACTGGAGGCGCGGGTTCGAATCCCAGAGATTCCCCCATAGGAATGAATGGTCGAAATGCCCAATTGAAATAAATGGCGGGCTACCAGGTGTCAAAGTCCCCCAATGAACCTGGGAAGGAAAGAGCTGTCAGGATGGCCGAGCGGTCTAAGTCGCTGCGCTCGGGTCGCAGTCCCCACTGGAGGCGCGGGTTCGAATCCCAGAGATTCCCCCATAGGAATGAATGGTCGAAATGCCCCATTGAAATGAATGGCGGGCTACCAGGTGTCAAAGTCCCCCAATGAACCTGGGAAGGAAAGAGCTGTCAGGATGGCTGAGCGGTCTAAGTCGCTGCGCTCGGGTCGCAGTCCCCACTGGAGGCGCGGGTTCGAATCCCAGAGATTCCCCCATAGGAATGAATGGTCGAAATGCCCAATTGAAATGAATGGCGGGCTACCCAGGTGTCAAAGTCCCCCAATGAACCTGGGAAGGAAAGAGCTGTCAGGATGGCTGAGCGGTCTAAGTCGCTGCGCTCGGGTCGCAGTCCCCACTGGAGGCGCGGGTTCGAATCCCAGAGATTCCCCCATAGGAATGAATGGTCGAAATGCCCCATTGAAATGAATGGCGGGCTACCAGGTGTCAAAGTCCCCCAATGAACCTGGAAGGAAAGAGCTGTCAGGATGGCCGAGCGGTCTAAGTCGCTGCGCTCGGGTCGCAGTCCCCACTGGAGGCGCGGGTTCGAATCCCAGAGATTCCCCCATAGGAATGAATGGTCGAAATGCCCATTGAAATGAATGGCGGGCTACCAGGTGTCAAAGTCACCCAATGAACCTTGGAAGGAAAGAGCTGTCAGGATGGCTGAGCGGTCTAAGTCGCTGCGCTCGGGTCGCAGTCCCCACTGGAGGCGCGGGTTCGAATCCCAGAGATTCCCCCATAGGAATGAATGGTCGAAATGCCCAATTGAAATGAATGGCGGGCTACCAGGTGTCAAAGTCCCCCAATGAACCTGGAAGGAAAGAGCTGTCAGGATGGCTGAGCGGTCTAAGTCGCTGCGCTCGGGTCGCAGTCCACACTGGAGGCGCGGGTTCGAATCCCAGAGATTCCCCCATAGGAATGAATGGTCGAAATGCCCAATTGAAATGAATGGCGGGCTACCAGGTGTCAAAGTCCCCCAATGAACCTGGGAAGGAAAGAGCTGTCAGGATGGCTGAGCGGTCTAAGTCGCTGCGCTCGGGTCGCAGTCCCCACTGGAGGCGCGGGTTCGATCCCAGAGATTCCCCCATAGGAATGAAAGGTCGAAATGCCCAATTGAAATAAATGGCGGGCTACCAGGTGTCAAAGTCCCCCAATGAACCTGGGGAAGGAAAGAGCTGTCAGATGGCCGAGCGGTCTAAGTCGCTGCGCTCGTGTCGCAGTCCCCACTGGAGGCGCGGGTTCGAATCCCAGAGATTCCCCCATAGGAATGAATGGTCGAAATGCCCAATTGAAATGAATGGCGGGCTACCAGGTGTCAAAGTCCCCCAATGAACCTGGGAAGGAAAGAGCTGTCAGGATGGCCGAGCGGTCTAAGTCGCTGCGCTCGGGTCGCAGTCCCCACTGGAGGCGCGGGTTCGAATCCCAGAGATTCCCCCATAGGAATGAATGGTCGAAATGCCCAATTGAAATGAATGGCGGGCTACCAGGTGTCAAAGTCACCCATTGAACCTTGGAAGGAAAGAGCTGTCAGGATGGCTGAGCGGTCTAAGTCGCTGCGCTCGGGTCGCAGTCCCCACTGGAGGCGCGGGTTCGAATCCCAGAGATTCCCCCATAGGAATGAATGGTCGAAATGCCCAATTGAAATGAATGGCGGGCTACCAGGTGTCAAAGTCCCCCAATGAACCTGGGAAGGAAAGAGCTGTCAGGATGGCTGAGCGGTCTAAGTCGCTGCGCTCGGTCGCAGTCCCCACTGGAGGCGCGGGTTCGAATCCCAGAGATTCCCCCATAGGAATGAAAGGTCGAAATGCCCAATTGAAATAAATGGCGGGCTACCAGGTGTCAAAGTCCCCCAATGAACCTGGGAAGGAAAGAGCTGTCAGGATGGCCGAGCGGTCTAAGTCGCTGCGCTCGGGTCGCAGTCCCCACTGGAGGCGAGGGTTCGAATCCCAGAGATTCCCCCATAGGAATGAATGGTCGAAATGCCCCATTGAAATGAATGGCGGGCTACCAGGTGTCAAAGTCCCCCAATGAACCTGGGAAGGAAAGAGCTGTCAGGATGGCCGAGCGGTCTAAGTCGCTGCGCTCGGGTCGCAGTCCCCACTGGAGGCGCGGGTTCGAATCCCAGAGATTCCCCCATAGGAATGAATGGTCGAAATGCCCCATTGAAATGAATGGCGGGCTACCAGGTGTCAAAGTCCCCCAATGAACCTGGGAAGGAAAGAGCTGTCAGGATGGCTGAGCGGTCTAAGTCGCTGCGCTCGGGTCGCAGTCCCCACTGGAGGCGCGGGTTCGAATCCCAGAGATTCCCCCATAGGAATGAATGGTCGAAATGCCCAATTGAAATGAATGGCGGGCTACCAGGTGTCAAAGTCCCCCAATGAACCTGGAAGGAAAGAGCTGTCAGGATGGCTGAGCAGTCTAAGTCGCTGCGCTCGGGTCGCAGTCCCCACTGGAGGCGCGGGTTCGAATCCCAGAGATTCCCCCATAGGAATGAATGGTCGAAATGCCCAATTAAAATGAATGGCGGGCTACCAGGTGTCAAAGTCCCCCAATGAACCTGGGAAGGAAAGAGCTGTCAGGATGGCCGAGCGGTCTAAGTCGCTGCGCTCAGGTCGCAGTCCCCACTGGAGGCGCGGGTTCGAATCCCAGAGATTCCCCCATAGGAATGAAAGGTCGAAATGCCCAATTGAAATAAATGGCGGGCTACCAGGTGTCAAAGTCCCCCAATGAACCTGGGAAGGAAAGAGCTGTCAGGATGGCTGAGCGGTCTAAGTCGCTGCGCTCGGGTCGCAGTCCCCACTGGAGGCGCGGGTTCGAATCCCAGAGATTCCCCCATAGGAATGAATGGTCGAAATGCCCAATTGAAATGAATGGCGGGCTACCAGGTGTCAAAGTCCCCCAATGAACCTGGGAAGGAAAGAGCTGTCAGGATGGCCGAGCGGTCTAAGTCGCTGCGCTCGGGTCGCAGTCCCCACTGGAGGCGCGGGTTCGAATCCCAGAGATTCCCCCATAGGAATGAATGGTCGAAATGCCCCATTGAAAAGAATGGCGGGCTACCAGGTGTCAAAGTCCCCCAATGAACCTGGGAAGGAAAGAGCTGTCAGGATGGCTGAGCGGTCTAAGTCGCTGCGCTCGGGTCGCAGTCCCCACTGGAGGCGCGGGTTCGAATCCCAGAGATTCCCCCATAGGAATGAATGGTCGAAATGCCCAATTGAAATGAATGGCGGGCTACCAGGTGTCAAAGTCACCCATTGAACCTTGGAAGGAAAGAGCTGTCAGGATGCTGAGCGGTCTAAGTCGCTGCGCTCGGGTCGCAGTCCCCCACTGGAGGCGCGGGTTCGAATCCCAGAGATTCCCCCATAGGAATGAATGGTCGAAATGCCCAATTGAAATGAATGGCGGGCTACCAGGTGTCAAAGTCCCCCAATGAACCTGGGAAGGAAAGAGCTGTCAGGATGGCTGAGCGGTCTAAGTCGCTGCGCTCGGGTCGCAGTCCCCACTGGAGGCGCGGGTTCGAATCCCAGAGATTCCCCCATAGGAATGAAAGGTCGAACTGCCCAATGAAATAAGATGGCGGGCTACCAGGTGTCAAAGTCCCCCAATGAACCTGGGAAGGAAAGAGCTGTCAGGATGGCCGAGCGGTCTAAGTCGCTGCGCTCGGGTCGCAGTCCCCACTGGAGGCGAGGGTTCGAATCCCAGAGATTCCCCCATAGGAATGAATGGTCGAAATGCCCCATTGAAATGAATGGCGGGCTACCAGGTGTCAAAGTCCCCCAATGAACCTGGGAAGGAAAGAGCTGTCAGGATGGCCGAGCGGTCTAAGTCGCTGCGCTCGGGTCGCAGTCCCCACTGGAGGCGCGGGTTCGAATCCAGAGATTCCCCCATAGGAATGAATGGTCGAAATGCCCCATTGAAAATGAATGGCGGGCTACCAGGTGTCAAAGTCCCCCAATGAACCTGGGAAGGAAAGAGCTGTCAGGATGGCTGAGCGGTCTAAGTCGCTGCGCTCGGGTCGCAGTCCCCACTGGAGGCGCGGGTTCGAATCCCAGAGATTCCCCCATAGGAATGAATGGTCGAAATGCCCAATTGAAATGAATGGCGGGCTACCAGGTGTCAAAGTCCCCCCAATGAACCTGGGAAGGAAAGAGCTGTCAGGATGGCTGAGCGGTCTAAGTCGCTGCGCTCGGGTCGCAGTCCCCACTGGAGGCGCGGGTTCGAATCCCAGAGATTCCCCCATAGGAATTGAATGGTCGAAATGCCCATTGAAATGAATGGCGGGATTCCAGGTGTCAAAGTCCACCATTGAACCTGGGAAGGAAAGAGCTGTCAGGATGGCCGAGCGGTCTAAGTCGCTGCGCTCGGGTCGCAGTCCCCACTGGAGGTGCGGGTTCGAATCCCAGAGATTCCCCCATAGGAATGAATGGTCGAAATGCCCAATTGAAATGAATGGCGGGCTACCAGGTGTCAAAGTCCCCCATTGAACCTTGGAAGGAAAGAGCTGTCAGGATGGCCGAGCGGTCTAAGTCGCTGCGCTCGGGTCGCAGTCCCCACTGGAGGCGCGGGTTCGAATCCCAGAGATTCCCCCATAGGAATGAAAGGTCGAAATGCCCAATTGAAATAAATGGCGGGCTACCAGGTGTCAAAGTCCCCCAATGAACCTGGGAAGGAAAGAGGCTGTCAGGATGGCCGAGCGGTCTAAGTCGCTGCGCTCGGGTCGCAGTCCCCACTGGAGGCGCGGGTTCGAATCCCAGAGATTCCCCCATAGGAATGAAAGGTCGAAATGCCCAATTGAAATAAATGGCGGGCTACCAGGTGTCAAAGTCCCCCAATGAACCTGGGAAGGAAAGAGCTGTCAGGATGGCCGAGCGGTCTAAGTCGCTGCGCTCGTGTCGCAGTCCCCACTGGAGGCGCGGGTTCGAATCCCAGAGATTCCCCCATAGGAATGAATGGTCGAAATGCCCAATTGAAATAAATGGCGGGCTACCAGGTGTCAAAGTCCCCCAATGAACCTGGGAAGGAAAGAGCTGTCAGGATGGCCGAGCGGTCTAAGTCGCTGCGCTCGGGTCGCAGTCCCCACTGGAGGCGCGGGTTCGAATACCCAGAGATTCCCCCATAGGAATGAATGGTCGAAATGCCCCATTGAAATGAATGGCGGGCTACCAGGTGTCAAAGTCCCCCCAATGAACCTGGGAAGGAAAGAGCTGTCAGGATGGCTGAGCGGTCTAAGTCGCTGCGCTCGGGTCGCAGTCCCCACTGGAGGCGCGGGTTCGAATCCCAGAGATTCCCCCATAGGAATGAATGGTCGAAATGCCCAATTGAAATGAATGGCGGGCTACCAGGTGTCAAAGTCCCCCAATGAACCTGGGAAGGAAAGAGCTGTCAGGATGGCCGAGCGGTCTAAGTCGCTGCGCTCGGGTCGCAGTCCCCACTGGAGGTGCGGGTTCGAATCCCAGAGATTCCCCCATAGGAATGAATGGTCGAAATGCCCAATTGAAATGAATGGCGGGCTACCAGGTGTCAAAGTCCCCCATTGAACCTTGGAAGGAAAGAGCTGTCAGGATGGCCGAGCGGTCTAAGTCGCTGCGCTCGGGTCGCAGTCCCCACTGGAGGCGCGGGTTCGAATCCCAGAGATTCCCCCATAGGAATGAAAGGTCGAAATGCCCAATTGAAATAAATGGCGGGCTACCAGGTGTCAAAGTCCCCCAATGAACCTGGGAAGGAAAGAGCTGTCAGGATGGCCGAGCGGTCTAAGTCGCTGCGCTCGTGTCGCAGTCCCCACTGGAGGCGCGGGTTCGAATCCCAGAGATTCCCCCATAGGAATGAATGGTCGAAATGCCCAATTGAAATGAATGGCGGGCTACCAGGTGTCAAAGTCCCCCAATGAACCTGGGAAGGAAAGAGCTGGTCAGGATGGCCGAGCGGTCTAAGTCGCTGCGCTCGGGGTCGCAGTCCCCACTGGAGGCGCGGGTTTCGAATCCCAGAGATTCCCCCATAGGAATGAATGGTCGAAATGCCCAATTGAAAGTGAATGGCGGGCTACCAGGTGTCAAAGTCACCCATTGAACCTTGGAAGGAAAGAGCTGTCAGGATGGCTGAGCGGTCTAAGTCGCTGCGCTCGGGTCGCAGTCCCCACTGGAGGCGAGGGTTCGAATCCCAGAGATTCCCCCATAGGAATGAATGGTCGAAATGCCCCATTGAAATGAATGGCGGGATTCCAGGTGTCAAAGTCCACCATTGAACCTGGGAAGGAAAGAGCTGTCAGGATGGCAGAGCGGTCTAAGTCGCTGCGCTCGGGTCGCAGTCCCCACTGGAGGCGCGGGTTCGAATCCCAGAGATTCCCCCATAGGAATGAATGGTCGAAATGCCCAATTGAAATGAATGGCGGGCTACCAGGTGTCAAAGTCCCCCAATGAACCTGGGAAGGAAAGAGGCTGTCAGGATGGCTGAGCGGTCTAAGTCGCTGCGCTCGGGTCGCAGTCCCCACTGGAGGCGCGGGTTCGAATCCCAGAGATTCCCCCCATAGGAATGAAAGGTCGAAATGCCCAATTGAAATAAATGGCGGGCTACCAGGTGTCAAAGTCCCCCAATGAACCTGGGAAGGAAAGAGCTGTCAGGATGGCCGAGCGGGTCTAAGTCGCTGCGCTCGGGTCGCAGTCCCCACTGGAGGCGAGGGTTCGAATCCCAGAGATTCCCCCATAGGAATGAATGGTCGAAATGCCCCATTGAAATGAATGGCGGGCTACCAGGTGTCAAAGTCCCCCAATGAACCTGGGAAGGAAAGAGCTGTCAGGATGGCCGAGCGGTCTAAGTCGCTGCGCTCGGGTCGCAGTCCCCACTGGAGGCGCGGGTTCGAATCCCAGAGATTCCCCCATAGGAATGAATGGTCGAAATGCCCCATTGAAATGAATGGCGGGCTACCAGGTGTCAAAGTCCCCCAATGAACCTGGAAGGAAAGAGCTGTCAGGATGGCTGAGCGGTCTAAGTCGCTGCGCTCGGGTCGCAGTCCCCACTGGAGGCGCGGGTTCGAATCCCAGAGATTCCCCCATAGGAATGAATGGTAGAAATGCCCCAATTAAAATGAATGGCGGGCTACCAGGTGTCAAAGTCCCCCAATGAACCTGGGAAGGAAAGAGCTGTCAGGATGGCTGAGCGGTCTAAGTCGCTGCGCTCGGGTCGCAGTCCCCACTGGAGGCGCGGGTTCGAATCCCAGAGATTCCCCCATAGGAATGAATGGTCGAAATGCCCCATTGAAATGAATGGCGGGCTACCAGGTGTCAAAGTCCCCCAATGAACCTGGGAAGGAAAGAGCTGTCAGGATGGCCGAGCGGTCCTAAGTCGCTGCGCTCGGGGTCGCAGTCCCCACTGGAGGCGCGGGTTCGAATCCCGAGAATTCCCCCATAGGAATGAATGGTCGAAATGCCCAATTGAAATGAATGGCGGGCTACCAGGTGTCAAAGTCACCCATTGAACCTTGGAAGGAAAGAGCTGTCAGGATGGCTGAGCGGTCTAAGTCGCTGCGCTCGGGTCGCAGTCCCCACTGGAGGCGCGGGTTCGAATCCCAGAGATTCCCCCATAGGAATGAATGGTCGAAATGCCCAATTGAAATGAATGGCGGGCTACCAGGTGTCAAAGTCCCCCAATGAACCTGGGAAGGAAAGAGCTGTCAGGATGGCTGAGCGGTCTAAGTCGCTGCGCTCGGGTCGCAGTCCACACTGGAGGCGCGGGTTCGAATCCCAGAGATTCCCCCATAGGAATGAATGGTCGAAATGCCCAATTGAAATGAATGGCGGGCTACCAGGTGTCAAAGTCCCCCAATGAACCTGGGAAGGAAAGAGCTGTCAGGATGGCTGAGCGTCTAAGTCGCTGCGCTCGGGTCGCAGTCCCCACTGGAGGCGCGGGTTCGAATCCCAGAGATTCCCCCATAGGAATGAAAGGTCGAAAATGCCCAATTGAAATAAATGGCGGGCTACCAGGTGTCAAAGTCCCCCAATGAACCTGGGAAGGAAAGAGCTGTCAGGATGGCTGAGCGGTCTAAGTCGCTGCGCTCGGTCGCAGTCCCCACTGGAGGCGCGGGTTCGAATCCCAGAGATTCCCCCATAGGAATGAATGGTCGAAATGCCCAATTGAAATGAATGGCGGGCTACCAGGTGTCAAAGTCCCCCAATGAACCTGGGAAGGAAAGAGCTGTCAGGATGGCTGAGCAGTCTAAGTCGCTGCGCTCGGGTCGCAGTCCCCACTGGAGGCGCGGGTTCGAATCCCAGAGATTCCCCCATAGGAATGAATGGTCGAAATGCCCAATTAAAAATGAATGGCGGGCTAACCAGGTGTCAAAGTCCCCCAATGAACCTGGGAAGGAAAGAGCTGTCAGGATGGCCGAGCGGTCTAAGTCGCTGCGCTCGGGTCGCAGTCCCCACTGGAGGCGCGGGTTCGAATCCCAGAGATTCCCCCATAGGAATGAAAGGTCGAAAATGCCCAATTGAAATAAATGGCGGGCTACCAGGTGTCAAAGTCCCCCAATGAACCTGGGAAGGAAAGAGCTGTCAGGATGGCTGAGCGGTCTAAGTCGCTGCGCTCGGGTCGCAGTCCCCACTGGAGGCGCGGGTTCGAATCCCAGAGATTCCCCCATAGGAATGAATGGTCGAAATGCCCAATTGAAATGAATGGCGGGCTACCAGGTGTCAAAGTCCCCCAATGAACCTGGGAAGGAAAGAGCTGTCAGGATGGCCGAGCGGTCTAAGTCGCTGCCGCTCGGGTCGCAGTCCCCACTGGAGGCGCGGGTTCGAATCCCAGAGATTCCCCCATAGGAATAAATGGTCGAAATGCCCCATTGAAAAGAATGGCGGGCTACCAGGTGTCAAAGTCCCCCCAATGAACCTGGGAAGGAAAGAGCTGTCAGGATGGCTGAGCGGTCTAAGTCGCTGCGCTCGGGTCGCAGTCCCCACTGGAGGCGCGGGTTCGAATCCCAGAGATTCCCCCATAGGAATGAATGGTCGAAATGCCTAATTGAAATGAATGGCGGGCTACCAGGTGTCAAAGTCACCCATTGAACCTTGGAAGGAAAGAGCTGTCAGGATGGCTGAGCGGTCTAAGTCGCTGCGCTCGGGTCGCAGTCCCCACTGGAGGCGCGGGTTCGAATCCCAGAGATTCCCCCATAGGAATGAATGGTCGAAATGCCCCATTGAAATGAATGGCGGGATTCCAGGTGTCAAAGTCCACCATTGAACCTGGGAAGGAAAGAGCTGTCAGGATGGCCGAGCGGTCTAAGTCGCTGCGCTCGGGTCGCAGTCCCCACTGGAGGTGCGGGTTCGAATCCCAGAGATTCCCCCATAGGAATGAATGGTCGAAATGCCCAATTGAAATGAATGGCGGGCTACCAGGTGTCAAAGTCCCCCATTGAACCTTGGAAGGAAAGAGCTGTCAGGATGGCCGAGCGGTCTAAGTCGCTGCGCTCGGGTCGCAGTCCCCACTGGAGGCGCGGGTTCGAATCCCAGAGATTCCCCCATAGGAATGAAAGGTCGAAATGCCCCAATTGAAATAAATGGCGGGCTACCAGGTGTCAAAGTCCCCCAATGAACCCTGGGAAGGAAAGAGCTGTCAGGATGGCCGAGCGGTCTAAGTCGCTGCGCTCGTGTCGCAGTCCCCACTGGAGGCGCGGGTTCGAATCCCGAGATTCCCTCATAGGAATGAAAGGTCGAAATGCCCAATTGAAATAAATGGCGGGCTACCAGGTGTCAAAGTCCCCCAATGAACCTGGGAAGGAAAGAGCTGTCAGGATGGCCGAGCGGTCTAAGTCGCTGCGCTCGTGTCGCAGTCCCACTGGAGGCGCGGGTTCGAATCCCAGAGATTCCCCCATAGGAATGAATGGTCGAAATGCCCAATTGAAATAAATGGCGGGCTACCAGGTGTCAAAGTCCCCCAATGAACCTGGGAAGGAAAGAGCTGTCAGGGATGGCCGAGCGGTCTAAGTCGCTGCGCTCGGGTCGCAGTCCCCACTGGAGGCGCGGGTTCGAATCCCAGAGATTCCCCCATAGGAATGAAAGGTCGAAATGCCCAATTGAAATAAATGGCGGGGCTACCAGGTGTCAAAGTCCCCAATGACCTGGGAAGGAAAGAGCTGTCAGGATGGCTGAGCGGTCTAAGTCGCTGCGCTCGGGTCGCAGTCCCCACTGGAGGCGCGGGTTCGAATCCCAGAGATTCCCCCATAGGAATGAATGGTCGAAATGCCCAATTGAAATGAATGGCGGGCTACCAGGTGTCAAAGTCCCCCAATGAACCTGGGAAGGAAAGAGCTGTCAGGATGGCCGAGCGGTCTAAGTCGCTGCGCTCGGGTCGCAGTCCCCACTGGAGGCGCGGGTTCGAATCCCAGAGATTCCCCCATAGGAATGAAAGGTCGAAATGCCCAATTGAAATAAATGGCGGGCTACCAGGTGTCAAAGTCCCCCAATGAACCTGGGAAGGAAAGAGCTGTCAGGATGGCTGAGCGGTCTAAGTCGCTGCGCTCGGGTCGCAGTCCCCCACTGGAGGCGCGGGTTCGAATCCCAGAGATTCCCCCATAGGAATGAATGGTCGAAATGCCCAATTGAAATGAATGGCGGGCTACCAGGTGTCAAAGTCCCCCAATGAACCTGGGAAGGAAAGAGCTGTCAGGATGGCCGAGCGGTCTAAGTCGCTGCGCTCGGGTCGCAGTCCCCACTGGAGGCGCGGGTTCGAATCCCAGAGATTCCCCCCATAGGAATGAATGGTCGAAATGCCCCATTGAAAAGAATGGCGGGCTACCAGGTGTCAAAGTCCCCCAATGAACCTGGGAAGGAAAGAGCTGTCAGGATGGCTGAGCGGTCTAAGTCGCTGCGCTCGGGTCGCA
>NW_027520819.1:0-47746 GCF_051991255.1 Vanacampus margaritifer
CGGGCTGCTGGGTCAGAGGTCCGGCGACAAGCAGCAGACCCCCAGCTTGGGAGACTGGTGCGGAAGTTACATGCGGTTGTCAAGACAGTACATCATCTACGCAATGTAGATCCGAAAAATGACAACCCACAGCCACGCATGATTGCGAGAATGGCTGAAACTTTGACATCAATGATCAAGCCGGCATTCCCCAAACGGCAGACAATGGAACTGGTAGAGGGGAATGCGAAAAATTGGGCTTACACCACCTGTTTAATTTTGTGGGACCACTATCAGGGGTGTCTGGAGGAACAGCTGGGGGAGTTGTCGGAGATACTTACCCCAGATTGGAAAACGGCTTTGGAAGTGGCCGTCCGTTGGGCCAAGTGGAAGCTACCCCATGTCACACAGGAGGTGATTGACCATGTGGAGGCATTGATCATTGCCATGTTGGACAAGAACGGTCCGGAGGTCGCTCAGGCTCCGCCGCCCTCAAGACTTGAGCCCGAGGCTCCATTGCACTCTACACCAAGGCCAGTGGCTCGACTAGTGACCCAGCAACGGGCTCCTGCCCAAGAAAATATGGGGCAGGGCCAATTAGAGTTAAACAAGGAGCCTCCAAAGGAGCAAAGGGAACACCGGACAGTCAGGTTTCCAGCCGCCTTGAGGCAGCCCCTCGAATCAGAGAGGGAGAATGTGCAGACCCTTGAATTAGAAGGGGAGAAGGTGGACGCACCACAAATAGAGAATTATGAGGAGGCCCTGGAGGCAACTGTGAGGAGAATGAGAAAGGAGTGGACAACTGAGAAAGTAACGGAGTTACTGCTGAGACCCCAACTGGAGGAACCCGAGGAATTGTTGTCGCTGGGAACTCCGCCACTGGCTCCGACAGCCGTGAGCTTGCAAAGCCTTCTGGATGAACCCGAGGGATTGTTGTCGCTGGGAACTCCGCCACTGACCCCGACAGCCGTGAGCTTGCAAAGCCTTCTGGAAACTTCCGAAGCAGACGAAGCTGTGGGGGAACTAATTTCCCTGGATCCTGAACCGGTCCAGGTTGAGGCCCAGAAGCCACATAATAGGGTGGAGGAAATGTCCTTGGGGTCTCAGAACAGTTGGTGGGACATGGAGGAACCCCAGCCGAGTAGAGTGTCACGTCATCAGAACACACAAAGAAAGATGACAGACTGGAATCTGAAAGTTAGGAGGAAGTGCCTAATAATTGGGGATTCCAATTTGGCCAAGATTCCACCATACTATAATGATGACGTGCAAGTGGAGTGTTACCCGGGTGGCCATTTCAGACATGGTCAGGGCCTGATGGAAAGAACAGTAGCACCTGAGGATGTGGTGGTCGAAAAAATTGTTTTGGCTTTTGGCATCAACAGCAGGGCCAACAAATGTAAGGAGACCACAGTTAAGAATCTGCAGGGAGCCATAAGAGCCTCAAAGCGAAAGTTCCCTTATGCAGAGGTCTGGATTCCTCTGATAAATTTTTCGGAGGAGCTTCCAGCGGAGGAGAAAGAGAATCTGCAGGACTTGAATTGCCACATTGAAAGAAATATGGGCTACATTCCTCTCTTGCCTGCTTCCAAATTTCAGGTGGGGGGTGATGATGTTCATTGGACGGAGGAGACGGCAGCAGCCATGTTCACCCATTGGTTGGAAGTTTTAAACTCGCCTGCCCATTGAGTCTCTATGTAGAAGGGGCAATGGAGGAACGGTCCTTGGTGGCGCAGGATGTGGTGGTTCTGGCGAAGAATTTTTCTTTATCCAGGCCACAGCTGAGTGTACTGCAGAAGGGCTTGTCTTTCATTCCTTCCCTGGATATTGGAAAAAACCAAAAAGCACAGTTTGAATTAGATTTACAAAATTATCATAGGAAATTAAAATTGATTACCTATTTCAAGGACTCAGGCAGACAGGACCCACTCCCATGGATGGGCCCTTCTACCTGGACGCCTCCGGTACGGGACTTACCTGTGGAAATCCAAGAATTGATCGATTTGGACCGTGAAACATTTGACAAATATTGGATACCTGTCCTGGAGAAACGCAATTTGACGGTAGAGGAGGTAAAAGCTTTACGGGAGTTGACACATATGAAACATGTGGTGATAAAGCCAGCCGACAAGGGTTCAGCGGTGGTCGTCTTGGGCCGGGAACAATACGTCATGGAAGCGGAGAGACAATTAAATGATCCGATATATTACAAAAAATTGGAGAAACCCATTTATTGGGAAACCTTGCCAAAAGTGGCAGAAATTGTAAAACGGTTGAAAAATAAAACATTTATTAATGCGAAGCAGCAAAAATATTTGATGGGGCAGGTGGAACCGAGGGAACGGCGGTTTTACATCCTCCCCAAAATCCATAAAAGTCCCGAAAAGTGGACGGTTCCATTCCAGGTTCCCCCGGGGAGACCGATAGTGTCAGATTGTGGGAGCGACACATACGCCACAGCAGAGTATCTAGACTACTATCTTAATCCGCTCTCAGTGAAACACCCGGCATATGTGAGGGACACATACCATTTTATTGAGATGGTGAAAGCTCTGGAGATTCACTCGGATTTCTTGTTCTTTTCAATGGATGTGGACAATTTATACACCAACATTCCAATACCAACGGGGATGGAATGCGTGCGCAAGATTTTTCAAAAATATCCCGACCCAAAACGCCCTGATGCTGAATTGCTCGAATTGTTAGACATCAATCTGACAAGGAACGATTTCATATTTAACAACAGACATTATTTACAAGTAAAAGGCACAGCTATGGGAAAGAAATTTGCCCCAGCCTACGCCAACATATTCATGGCAAATTGGGAGGAGGAAGTTCTTGCAAAATGCAAACAAAAACCATCTTGTTACCTGAGATATTTGGATGATATATGGGGAATTTGGACCGGGACAGAACAAGAATTTTGGAAATTTGTGGCTATTCTAAATTCTCATGATCCAGCAATTCAACTAAAAACAGAAATTCACCGGCAATCAATTGATTTTTTGGACACTACTATTTACAAGGGACAAAATTTTACTCATGATTCCAAATTAGATATAAAAGTACATTTCAAAATTACAGACACACATGCTTTGGTACATAAATCAAGCTTCCACCCAGCCCACACATTCAGGGGGATTGTGAAATCGCAACTCCTACGATTCCATAGAATATGTACGAGACAAGATGATTTCCTGACGGCGGTCAAAACCCTATTCAAGGCCTTGAAGAACCGTGGCTATGGGAAGTCGTTCTTACGGAACTGCCTAAAGACCTTCCGAGAAAGACGACAAAGGGAACGTCCCAATCTCATTCCAATGATTGTGACTTATTCAACTATGTGCAACAGTCTCCAGAGGAGACTAAAACACAATTTTCACCGAATTTTGTCCCCGACGGCATGGATGCCGCAATCGACAGTGATAGCGGCCTTTAGAAGAAATAAAAATTTGCAAGACTTATTGGTCCGAGCCAGCTTGCCGCAATTAGAGAAACGAAAATCTCAGCCATTGAGCAGACACTTCACGGGCCTTAAATTCGTCCGAAATGCCCGTGAGAAGACGGTCTTCAAAATAGAACAGGTCTTTAGCCCATGTTCAACAAATTGTGTTTATTTGATATATTGTGAGAAGTGTGGTGTTAAATACGTTGGAGAAACCAAAAACTCTTTAATAATGCGCTTGACACAACACACATACAACATACGTAACAAAAAAGAAATGGACAGACCATTGGTACTCCATTTTGTAGGCCATGGTCTTGAATCTTTGAGGATTTCGGGGTTGCAGCGATGTACAGAGTGGTCGGATAGCAAGAGGAAGGCTATAGAGAGGCATTGGATATGGTTGTTGGGAACGCGGGGTCCTTATGGTTTGAACACCAACCCTAACCCTAACCCCTACCCCAACTCTAACCCTAACCCCAACCCTAACCCCAACCCTAACCCCAACCCTAACCCCAACCCTAACCCCAACCCCTAACCCTAACCTCCAACCCTAACCCCAACCCTAACCTTAACCCCAACCCTAACCCCTAACCCCAACCCTAACCCCTAACCCCAACCCTAACCCCAACCCCTAAACCCAACCCTAACCCCAACCCCTAACCCCAACCCCTAACCCCAACCCCTAACCCCAACCCCTAACCCTAACCTCCAACCCTAACCCCAACCCTAACCTTAACCCCTAACCCCAACCCTAAACCCTAACCCCTAACCCCAACCCTAACCCCTAACCCCAACCCTAACCCATAACCCTAACCCATAACCCTAACCCCTAACCCCAACCCCTAACCCCAACCCCTAACCCCAACCCTAACCCCAACCCTAACCCCAACCCTAACCCCAACCCTAACCCCAACCCCTAACCCTAACCCCAACCCCAACCCTAACCCCAACCCCTAACCCTAACTCATACGGCAACCCTATAATTGTACATAACCCTAATTTCATGGTGTTTAAAAAAAAGTTAAAAAAAAGATAAAAATATCACAGGTGCATAATTAGTGGGATGTTAAAATGTATAGTAATTTTATGATGTTAAGAAAGATACAAAAGATAAATAGATCACTAATGCATAATTAATGAGTAGTCGATATGTACAGTAAATTCAGGATGTTAAAAAAGGTAAATACGATTAAAATGCATAAATAATGACATGTAAATATGTACAGTACATTTGGGTATATATATATATATATAAATATATACACTTTAAAGTTAAATTAGGATACAAAGTATAGGTTTGCTTTTTCATTGTACAGGGAGTGGGCGTGTTCAATTTGAGTTGGGGCGGGCTGGTTTCGCAATTAGAGTTGCTCGCAGACTCACAGCTGCTCAGTTGGAGTTTAGTCGTCGCAGAGGCAACATCTCTCGCTTAATAGCTTAATTGCGTGTTGTTTTTTTTCAGTGTGCCAGATACCTGAAGAAGGCTCTGAAAGAGCCGAAACGTCGTTTTGGCACACTACTATTGATTTTTTGATTACTAATTGATATTTTTGTTTATATTTTCAAATTTTTCCAATTTTTTACTTTTTTTCTCTTTTCTTAGGATTTTGGGTTTTATGTTTTTGGGGGGGCTTATTACTTAAATAACAAAGGCGACTCCTATTATAGTAAATAAGTTTTATTAGTGATTTATTATACATAGTAAACCCTAGACACATAACATACATTCACGAACAACACATACACAAATACAAACAATGGACGGTGGGTGGACAGTAGTCCGTTATGGACGCCGTCGACCTGGACCACATGATAGGGACTATGGCCCTGAGAGAGGCCGTGGATGGAAGGACAGAGCACCTTCCTTCCGCTCCAGGAGGGGGGGATATTCCCCCTATCCTGCGAGGGGAAGGGTTCAGTCCCTTTTTCCTAACCGGCCAGTGCCTCCTTCGCGGTCCTCTCAGTGTGCCGGTCCCAGGAACCGCTCGTATGCAGCGGCAGTTCGCCAAAACTGGAGACCCGCTCAACGCAGACCCTCTCCACGGGCTGCTGGGTCAGAGGTCCGGCGACAAGCAGCAGACCCCCAGCTTGGGAGACTGGTGCGGAAGTTACATGCGGTTGTCAAGACAGTACATCATCTACGCAATGTAGATCCGAAAAATGACAACCCACAGCCACGCATGATTGCGAGAATGGCTGAAACTTTGACATCAATGATCAAGCCGGCATTCCCCAAACGGCAGACAATGGAACTGGTAGAGGGGAATGCGAAAAATTGGGCTTACACCACCTGTTTAATTTTGTGGGACCACTATCAGGGGTGTCTGGAGGAACAGCTGGGGGAGTTGTCGGAGATACTTACCCCAGATTGGAAAACGGCTTTGGAAGTGGCCGTCCGTTGGGCCAAGTGGAAGCTACCCCATGTCACACAGGAGGTGATTGACCATGTGGAGGCATTGATCATTGCCATGTTGGACAAGAACGGTCCGGAGGTCGCTCAGGCTCCGCCGCCCTCAAGACTTGAGCCCGAGGCTCCATTGCACTCTACACCAAGGCCAGTGGCTCGACTAGTGACCCAGCAACGGGCTCCTGCCCAAGAAAATATGGGGCAGGGCCAATTAGAGTTAAACAAGGAGCCTCCAAAGGAGCAAAGGGAACACCGGACAGTCAGGTTTCCAGCCGCCTTGAGGCAGCCCCTCGAATCAGAGAGGGAGAATGTGCAGACCCTTGAATTAGAAGGGGAGAAGGTGGACGCACCACAAATAGAGAATTATGAGGAGGCCCTGGAGGCAACTGTGAGGAGAATGAGAAAGGAGTGGACAACTGAGAAAGTAACGGAGTTACTGCTGAGACCCCAACTGGAGGAACCCGAGGAATTGTTGTCGCTGGGAACTCCGCCACTGGCTCCGACAGCCGTGAGCTTGCAAAGCCTTCTGGATGAACCCGAGGGATTGTTGTCGCTGGGAACTCCGCCACTGACCCCGACAGCCGTGAGCTTGCAAAGCCTTCTGGAAACTTCCGAAGCAGACGAAGCTGTGGGGGAACTAATTTCCCTGGATCCTGAACCGGTCCAGGTTGAGGCCCAGAAGCCACATAATAGGGTGGAGGAAATGTCCTTGGGGTCTCAGAACAGTTGGTGGGACATGGAGGAACCCCAGCCGAGTAGAGTGTCACGTCATCAGAACACACAAAGAAAGATGACAGACTGGAATCTGAAAGTTAGGAGGAAGTGCCTAATAATTGGGGATTCCAATTTGGCCAAGATTCCACCATACTATAATGATGACGTGCAAGTGGAGTGTTACCCGGGTGGCCATTTCAGACATGGTCAGGGCCTGATGGAAAGAACAGTAGCACCTGAGGATGTGGTGGTCGAAAAAATTGTTTTGGCTTTTGGCATCAACAGCAGGGCCAACAAATGTAAGGAGACCACAGTTAAGAATCTGCAGGGAGCCATAAGAGCCTCAAAGCGAAAGTTCCCTTATGCAGAGGTCTGGATTCCTCTGATAAATTTTTCGGAGGAGCTTCCAGCGGAGGAGAAAGAGAATCTGCAGGACTTGAATTGCCACATTGAAAGAAATATGGGCTACATTCCTCTCTTGCCTGCTTCCAAATTTCAGGTGGGGGGTGATGATGTTCATTGGACGGAGGAGACGGCAGCAGCCATGTTCACCCATTGGTTGGAAGTTTTAAACTCGCCTGCCCATTGAGTCTCTATGTAGAAGGGGCAATGGAGGAACGGTCCTTGGTGGCGCAGGATGTGGTGGTTCTGGCGAAGAATTTTTCTTTATCCAGGCCACAGCTGAGTGTACTGCAGAAGGGCTTGTCTTTCATTCCTTCCCTGGATATTGGAAAAAACCAAAAAGCACAGTTTGAATTAGATTTACAAAATTATCATAGGAAATTAAAATTGATTACCTATTTCAAGGACTCAGGCAGACAGGACCCACTCCCATGGATGGGCCCTTCTACCTGGACGCCTCCGGTACGGGACTTACCTGTGGAAATCCAAGAATTGATCGATTTGGACCGTGAAACATTTGACAAATATTGGATACCTGTCCTGGAGAAACGCAATTTGACGGTAGAGGAGGTAAAAGCTTTACGGGAGTTGACACATATGAAACATGTGGTGATAAAGCCAGCCGACAAGGGTTCAGCGGTGGTCGTCTTGGGCCGGGAACAATACGTCATGGAAGCGGAGAGACAATTAAATGATCCGATATATTACAAAAAATTGGAGAAACCCATTTATTGGGAAACCTTGCCAAAAGTGGCAGAAATTGTAAAACGGTTGAAAAATAAAACATTTATTAATGCGAAGCAGCAAAAATATTTGATGGGGCAGGTGGAACCGAGGGAACGGCGGTTTTACATCCTCCCCAAAATCCATAAAAGTCCCGAAAAGTGGACGGTTCCATTCCAGGTTCCCCCGGGGAGACCGATAGTGTCAGATTGTGGGAGCGACACATACGCCACAGCAGAGTATCTAGACTACTATCTTAATCCGCTCTCAGTGAAACACCCGGCATATGTGAGGGACACATACCATTTTATTGAGATGGTGAAAGCTCTGGAGATTCACTCGGATTTCTTGTTCTTTTCAATGGATGTGGACAATTTATACACCAACATTCCAATACCAACGGGGATGGAATGCGTGCGCAAGATTTTTCAAAAATATCCCGACCCAAAACGCCCTGATGCTGAATTGCTCGAATTGTTAGACATCAATCTGACAAGGAACGATTTCATATTTAACAACAGACATTATTTACAAGTAAAAGGCACAGCTATGGGAAAGAAATTTGCCCCAGCCTACGCCAACATATTCATGGCAAATTGGGAGGAGGAAGTTCTTGCAAAATGCAAACAAAAACCATCTTGTTACCTGAGATATTTGGATGATATATGGGGAATTTGGACCGGGACAGAACAAGAATTTTGGAAATTTGTGGCTATTCTAAATTCTCATGATCCAGCAATTCAACTAAAAACAGAAATTCACCGGCAATCAATTGATTTTTTGGACACTACTATTTACAAGGGACAAAATTTTACTCATGATTCCAAATTAGATATAAAAGTACATTTCAAAATTACAGACACACATGCTTTGGTACATAAATCAAGCTTCCACCCAGCCCACACATTCAGGGGGATTGTGAAATCGCAACTCCTACGATTCCATAGAATATGTACGAGACAAGATGATTTCCTGACGGCGGTCAAAACCCTATTCAAGGCCTTGAAGAACCGTGGCTATGGGAAGTCGTTCTTACGGAACTGCCTAAAGACCTTCCGAGAAAGACGACAAAGGGAACGTCCCAATCTCATTCCAATGATTGTGACTTATTCAACTATGTGCAACAGTCTCCAGAGGAGACTAAAACACAATTTTCACCGAATTTTGTCCCCGACGGCATGGATGCCGCAATCGACAGTGATAGCGGCCTTTAGAAGAAATAAAAATTTGCAAGACTTATTGGTCCGAGCCAGCTTGCCGCAATTAGAGAAACGAAAATCTCAGCCATTGAGCAGACACTTCACGGGCCTTAAATTCGTCCGAAATGCCCGTGAGAAGACGGTCTTCAAAATAGAACAGGTCTTTAGCCCATGTTCAACAAATTGTGTTTATTTGATATATTGTGAGAAGTGTGGTGTTAAATACGTTGGAGAAACCAAAAACTCTTTAATAATGCGCTTGACACAACACACATACAACATACGTAACAAAAAAGAAATGGACAGACCATTGGTACTCCATTTTGTAGGCCATGGTCTTGAATCTTTGAGGATTTCGGGGTTGCAGCGATGTACAGAGTGGTCGGATAGCAAGAGGAAGGCTATAGAGAGGCATTGGATATGGTTGTTGGGAACGCGGGGTCCTTATGGTTTGAACACCAACCCTAACCCTAACCCCTACCCCAACTCTAACCCTAACCCCAACCCTAACCCCAACCCTAACCCCAACCCTAACCCCAACCCTAACCCCAACCCCTAACCCTAACCTCCAACCCTAACCCCAACCCTAACCTTAACCCCAACCCTAACCCCTAACCCCAACCCTAACCCCTAACCCCAACCCTAACCCCAACCCCTAAACCCAACCCTAACCCCAACCCCTAACCCCAACCCCTAACCCCAACCCCTAACCCCAACCCCTAACCCTAACCTCCAACCCTAACCCCAACCCTAACCTTAACCCCTAACCCCAACCCTAAACCCTAACCCCTAACCCCAACCCTAACCCCTAACCCCAACCCTAACCCATAACCCTAACCCATAACCCTAACCCCTAACCCCAACCCCTAACCCCAACCCCTAACCCCAACCCTAACCCCAACCCTAACCCCAACCCTAACCCCAACCCTAACCCCAACCCCTAACCCTAACCCCAACCCCAACCCTAACCCCAACCCCTAACCCTAACTCATACGGCAACCCTATAATTGTACATAACCCTAATTTCATGGTGTTTAAAAAAAAGTTAAAAAAAAGATAAAAATATCACAGGTGCATAATTAGTGGGATGTTAAAATGTATAGTAATTTTATGATGTTAAGAAAGATACAAAAGATAAATAGATCACTAATGCATAATTAATGAGTAGTCGATATGTACAGTAAATTCAGGATGTTAAAAAAGGTAAATACGATTAAAATGCATAAATAATGACATGTAAATATGTACAGTACATTTGGGTATATATATATATATATAAATATATACACTTTAAAGTTAAATTAGGATACAAAGTATAGGTTTGCTTTTTCATTGTACAGGGAGTGGGCGTGTTCAATTTGAGTTGGGGCGGGCTGGTTTCGCAATTAGAGTTGCTCGCAGACTCACAGCTGCTCAGTTGGAGTTTAGTCGTCGCAGAGGCAACATCTCTCGCTTAATAGCTTAATTGCGTGTTGTTTTTTTTCAGTGTGCCAGATACCTGAAGAAGGCTCTGAAAGAGCCGAAACGTCGTTTTGGCACACTACTATTGATTTTTTGATTACTAATTGATATTTTTGTTTATATTTTCAAATTTTTCCAATTTTTTACTTTTTTTCTCTTTTCTTAGGATTTTGGGTTTTATGTTTTTGGGGGGGCTTATTACTTAAATAACAAAGGCGACTCCTATTATAGTAAATAAGTTTTATTAGTGATTTATTATACATAGTAAACCCTAGACACATAACATACATTCACGAACAACACATACACAAATACAAACAATGGACGGTGGGTGGACAGTAGTCCGTTATGGACGCCGTCGACCTGGACCACATGATAGGGACTATGGCCCTGAGAGAGGCCGTGGATGGAAGGACAGAGCACCTTCCTTCCGCTCCAGGAGGGGGGGATATTCCCCCTATCCTGCGAGGGGAAGGGTTCAGTCCCTTTTTCCTAACCGGCCAGTGCCTCCTTCGCGGTCCTCTCAGTGTGCCGGTCCCAGGAACCGCTCGTATGCAGCGGCAGTTCGCCAAAACTGGAGACCCGCTCAACGCAGACCCTCTCCACGGGCTGCTGGGTCAGAGGTCCGGCGACAAGCAGCAGACCCCCAGCTTGGGAGACTGGTGCGGAAGTTACATGCGGTTGTCAAGACAGTACATCATCTACGCAATGTAGATCCGAAAAATGACAACCCACAGCCACGCATGATTGCGAGAATGGCTGAAACTTTGACATCAATGATCAAGCCGGCATTCCCCAAACGGCAGACAATGGAACTGGTAGAGGGGAATGCGAAAAATTGGGCTTACACCACCTGTTTAATTTTGTGGGACCACTATCAGGGGTGTCTGGAGGAACAGCTGGGGGAGTTGTCGGAGATACTTACCCCAGATTGGAAAACGGCTTTGGAAGTGGCCGTCCGTTGGGCCAAGTGGAAGCTACCCCATGTCACACAGGAGGTGATTGACCATGTGGAGGCATTGATCATTGCCATGTTGGACAAGAACGGTCCGGAGGTCGCTCAGGCTCCGCCGCCCTCAAGACTTGAGCCCGAGGCTCCATTGCACTCTACACCAAGGCCAGTGGCTCGACTAGTGACCCAGCAACGGGCTCCTGCCCAAGAAAATATGGGGCAGGGCCAATTAGAGTTAAACAAGGAGCCTCCAAAGGAGCAAAGGGAACACCGGACAGTCAGGTTTCCAGCCGCCTTGAGGCAGCCCCTCGAATCAGAGAGGGAGAATGTGCAGACCCTTGAATTAGAAGGGGAGAAGGTGGACGCACCACAAATAGAGAATTATGAGGAGGCCCTGGAGGCAACTGTGAGGAGAATGAGAAAGGAGTGGACAACTGAGAAAGTAACGGAGTTACTGCTGAGACCCCAACTGGAGGAACCCGAGGAATTGTTGTCGCTGGGAACTCCGCCACTGGCTCCGACAGCCGTGAGCTTGCAAAGCCTTCTGGATGAACCCGAGGGATTGTTGTCGCTGGGAACTCCGCCACTGACCCCGACAGCCGTGAGCTTGCAAAGCCTTCTGGAAACTTCCGAAGCAGACGAAGCTGTGGGGGAACTAATTTCCCTAGATCCTGAACCGGTCCAGGTTGAGGCCCAGAAGCCACATAATAGGGTGGAGGAAATGTCCTTGGGGTCTCAGAACAGTTGGTGGGACATGGAGGAACCCCAGCCGAGTAGAGTGTCACGTCATCAGAACACACAAAGAAAGATGACAGACTGGAATCTGAAAGTTAGGAGGAAGTGCCTAATAATTGGGGATTCCAATTTGGCCAAGATTCCACCATACTATAATGATGACGTGCAAGTGGAGTGTTACCCGGGTGGCCATTTCAGACATGGTCAGGGCCTGATGGAAAGAACAGTAGCACCTGAGGATGTGGTGGTCGAAAAAATTGTTTTGGCTTTTGGCATCAACAGCAGGGCCAACAAATGTAAGGAGACCACAGTTAAGAATCTGCAGGGAGCCATAAGAGCCTCAAAGCGAAAGTTCCCTTATGCAGAGGTCTGGATTCCTCTGATAAATTTTTCGGAGGAGCTTCCAGCGGAGGAGAAAGAGAATCTGCAGGACTTGAATTGCCACATTGAAAGAAATATGGGCTACATTCCTCTCTTGCCTGCTTCCAAATTTCAGGTGGGGGGTGATGATGTTCATTGGACGGAGGAGACGGCAGCAGCCATGTTCACCCATTGGTTGGAAGTTTTAAACTCGCCTGCCCATTGAGTCTCTATGTAGAAGGGGCAATGGAGGAACGGTCCTTGGTGGCGCAGGATGTGGTGGTTCTGGCGAAGAATTTTTCTTTATCCAGGCCACAGCTGAGTGTACTGCAGAAGGGCTTGTCTTTCATTCCTTCCCTGGATATTGGAAAAAACCAAAAAGCACAGTTTGAATTAGATTTACAAAATTATCATAGGAAATTAAAATTGATTACCTATTTCAAGGACTCAGGCAGACAGGACCCACTCCCATGGATGGGCCCTTCTACCTGGACGCCTCCGGTACGGGACTTACCTGTGGAAATCCAAGAATTGATCGATTTGGACCGTGAAACATTTGACAAATATTGGATACCTGTCCTGGAGAAACGCAATTTGACGGTAGAGGAGGTAAAAGCTTTACGGGAGTTGACACATATGAAACATGTGGTGATAAAGCCAGCCGACAAGGGTTCAGCGGTGGTCGTCTTGGGCCGGGAACAATACGTCATGGAAGCGGAGAGACAATTAAATGATCCGATATATTACAAAAAATTGGAGAAACCCATTTATTGGGAAACCTTGCCAAAAGTGGCAGAAATTGTAAAACGGTTGAAAAATAAAACATTTATTAATGCGAAGCAGCAAAAATATTTGATGGGGCAGGTGGAACCGAGGGAACGGCGGTTTTACATCCTCCCCAAAATCCATAAAAGTCCCGAAAAGTGGACGGTTCCATTCCAGGTTCCCCCGGGGAGACCGATAGTGTCAGATTGTGGGAGCGACACATACGCCACAGCAGAGTATCTAGACTACTATCTTAATCCGCTCTCAGTGAAACACCCGGCATATGTGAGGGACACATACCATTTTATTGAGATGGTGAAAGCTCTGGAGATTCACTCGGATTTCTTGTTCTTTTCAATGGATGTGGACAATTTATACACCAACATTCCAATACCAACGGGGATGGAATGCGTGCGCAAGATTTTTCAAAAATATCCCGACCCAAAACGCCCTGATGCTGAATTGCTCGAATTGTTAGACATCAATCTGACAAGGAACGATTTCATATTTAACAACAGACATTATTTACAAGTAAAAGGCACAGCTATGGGAAAGAAATTTGCCCCAGCCTACGCCAACATATTCATGGCAAATTGGGAGGAGGAAGTTCTTGCAAAATGCAAACAAAAACCATCTTGTTACCTGAGATATTTGGATGATATATGGGGAATTTGGACCGGGACAGAACAAGAATTTTGGAAATTTGTGGCTATTCTAAATTCTCATGATCCAGCAATTCAACTAAAAACAGAAATTCACCGGCAATCAATTGATTTTTTGGACACTACTATTTACAAGGGACAAAATTTTACTCATGATTCCAAATTAGATATAAAAGTACATTTCAAAATTACAGACACACATGCTTTGGTACATAAATCAAGCTTCCACCCAGCCCACACATTCAGGGGGATTGTGAAATCGCAACTCCTACGATTCCATAGAATATGTACGAGACAAGATGATTTCCTGACGGCGGTCAAAACCCTATTCAAGGCCTTGAAGAACCGTGGCTATGGGAAGTCGTTCTTACGGAACTGCCTAAAGACCTTCCGAGAAAGACGACAAAGGGAACGTCCCAATCTCATTCCAATGATTGTGACTTATTCAACTATGTGCAACAGTCTCCAGAGGAGACTAAAACACAATTTTCACCGAATTTTGTCCCCGACGGCATGGATGCCGCAATCGACAGTGATAGCGGCCTTTAGAAGAAATAAAAATTTGCAAGACTTATTGGTCCGAGCCAGCTTGCCGCAATTAGAGAAACGAAAATCTCAGCCATTGAGCAGACACTTCACGGGCCTTAAATTCGTCCGAAATGCCCGTGAGAAGACGGTCTTCAAAATAGAACAGGTCTTTAGCCCATGTTCAACAAATTGTGTTTATTTGATATATTGTGAGAAGTGTGGTGTTAAATACGTTGGAGAAACCAAAAACTCTTTAATAATGCGCTTGACACAACACACATACAACATACGTAACAAAAAAGAAATGGACAGACCATTGGTACTCCATTTTGTAGGCCATGGTCTTGAATCTTTGAGGATTTCGGGGTTGCAGCGATGTACAGAGTGGTCGGATAGCAAGAGGAAGGCTATAGAGAGGCATTGGATATGGTTGTTGGGAACGCGGGGTCCTTATGGTTTGAACACCAACCCTAACCCTAACCCCTACCCCAACTCTAACCCTAACCCCAACCCTAACCCCAACCCTAACCCCAACCCTAACCCCAACCCTAACCCCAACCCCTAACCCTAACCTCCAACCCTAACCCCAACCCTAACCTTAACCCCAACCCTAACCCCTAACCCCAACCCTAACCCCTAACCCCAACCCTAACCCCAACCCCTAAACCCAACCCTAACCCCAACCCCTAACCCCAACCCCTAACCCCAACCCCTAACCCCAACCCCTAACCCTAACCTCCAACCCTAACCCCAACCCTAACCTTAACCCCTAACCCCAACCCTAAACCCTAACCCCTAACCCCAACCCTAACCCCTAACCCCAACCCTAACCCATAACCCTAACCCATAACCCTAACCCCTAACCCCAACCCCTAACCCCAACCCCTAACCCCAACCCTAACCCCAACCCTAACCCCAACCCTAACCCCAACCCTAACCCCAACCCCTAACCCTAACCCCAACCCCAACCCTAACCCCAACCCCTAACCCTAACTCATACGGCAACCCTATAATTGTACATAACCCTAATTTCATGGTGTTTAAAAAAAAGTTAAAAAAAAGATAAAAATATCACAGGTGCATAATTAGTGGGATGTTAAAATGTATAGTAATTTTATGATGTTAAGAAAGATACAAAAGATAAATAGATCACTAATGCATAATTAATGAGTAGTCGATATGTACAGTAAATTCAGGATGTTAAAAAAGGTAAATACGATTAAAATGCATAAATAATGACATGTAAATATGTACAGTACATTTGGGTATATATATATATATATAAATATATACACTTTAAAGTTAAATTAGGATACAAAGTATAGGTTTGCTTTTTCATTGTACAGGGAGTGGGCGTGTTCAATTTGAGTTGGGGCGGGCTGGTTTCGCAATTAGAGTTGCTTGCAGACTCACAGCTGCTCAGTTGGAGTTTAGTCGTCGCAGAGGCAACATCTCTCGCTTAATAGCTTAATTGCGTGTTGTTTTTTTTCAGTGTGCCAGATACCTGAAGAAGGCTCTGAAAGAGCCGAAACGTCGTTTTGGCACACTACTATTGATTTTTTGATTACTAATTGATATTTTTGTTTATATTTTCAAATTTTTCCAATTTTTTACTTTTTTTCTCTTTTCTTAGGATTTTGGGTTTTATGTTTTTGGGGGGGCTTATTACTTAAATAACAAAGGCGACTCCTATTATAGTAAATAAGTTTTATTAGTGATTTATTATACATAGTAAACCCTAGACACATAACATACATTCACGAACAACACATACACAAATACAAACAATGGACGGTGGGTGGACAGTAGTCCGTTATGGACGCCGTCGACCTGGACCACATGATAGGGACTATGGCCCTGAGAGAGGCCGTGGATGGAAGGACAGAGCACCTTCCTTCCGCTCCAGGAGGGGGGGATATTCCCCCTATCCTGCGAGGGGAAGGGTTCAGTCCCTTTTTCCTAACCCTAACCCTAACCCTAACCCTAACCCTAACCCTAACCCTAACCCTAACCCTAACCCCTAACCCTAACCCTAACCCTAACCCTAACCCTAACCCTAACCCTAACCCTAACCCTAACCCTAACCCTAACCCTAACCCCTAACCCTAACCCTAACCCTAACCCTAACCCTAACCCTAACCCCTAACCCTAACCCTAACCCTAACCCTAACCCTAACCCTAACCCTAACCCTAACCCCTAACCCTAACCCTAACCCTAACCCTAACCCTAACCCTAACCCTAACCCTAACCCTAACCCTAAACCCTAACCCTAACCCTAACCCTAACCCTAACCCTAACCCTAACCCTAACCCTAACCCTAACCCCTAACCCTAACCCTAACCCTAACCCTAACCCTAACCCTAACCCTAACCCTAACCCTAACCCTAAATTGTGGACTACAAATACTCACCTAGATACTTACCTGATTGGATGTTGGGATGGGACCTATGCTACTTACCTGTACTTACCTCGAACCTGGAGATGACCGACCCTGGCCCAAATTGGATGGGTGGATGACTAACTCCAATATAGAGTAGTTTACTGAGATAGGTGGCATGGTACCCAGATCTGCGTAAAACCTGGAATAGGTGGCAAGACTATGGACCTGCGTAAAACCTGATAAATTATGGGGGGGGAGTGTTAGTGTGGGTACATACTTTGGAGGAGATGGGAGTCAGGAAAAGGACATAGCTGGGGGTGTTGGATGGAATCGGACGGCGAAAGCAACAGATGGGGGAAAGATAAGGGGGTGCCATAGGGAAAGAAATTATATTTAAAATTTAGAAGAAAGCCATGCAGAGCAAGAAAAAAACCCACATAAGAGAATGAAGCCAAATGAAGTGCAAGGAAAGAAAGCCAAGTATGGAGCCGTCCTGGGCATGACGTTAAACTGCAACCAGGGGGGGAGGCCAAGAAGGCCAGATGGGGTCCAATAGCCTGATGAAGGACCATTTACTCCGAAACGTCGCGACGGGCCCCATCTTTGAAAAGCGCTCAAGAGGGAGGTTATTATTTATGATACAAAGGCGAACCTAACTGACTTACATTTGCACTGGCACTCATATACACGAAGCTCATTCATGCTCGTTTAAAGCCAATTACCGATGCTAATTAAGCACAATGCAAATGTTTATATATACAGTAAAATGCTCAACAGTAAAGAAAACACCATTTGAATGTTTATTTTGAGCCCAATTTTAGGGGGGGAGTGTTGAAGGTGCTTGGTGAACTCTGAGAGATGGACCAAGGAGTCGATGTGGCAGGCCCGTGCATCTCCCCACCGTACACTGTGCGGTGGGAATCCTGTTTCTCACCCTAACCCTAACCCTAACCCTAACCCTAACCCTAACCCTAACCCCTAACCCTAACCCTAACCCTAACCCTAACCCTAACCCTAACCCTAACCCTAACCCTAACCCCTAACCCTAACCCTAACCCTAACCCTAACCCTAACCCTAACCCTAACCCTAACCCTAACCCTAACCCCTAACCCTAACCCTAACCCTAACCCTAACCCTAACCCTAACCCTAACCCTAACCCTAACCCTAACCCTACTCTAACCCTAACCCTAACCCTAACCCTAACCCTAACCCTAACCCTAACCCTAACCCTAACCCTAACCCTAACCCTAACCCTAAACCCTAACCCTAACCCTAACCCTAACCCTAACCCTAACCCTAACCTAACCCTAACCCTAACCCTAACCCTAACCCTAACCCTAACCCTAACCCTAACCCTAACCCTAACCCTAACCCCAACCCTAACCCCTAACCCCAACCCTAACCCCAACCCCTAAACCCAACCCTAACCCCAACCCCTAACCCCAACCCCTAACCCCAACCCCTAACCCCAACCCCTAACCCTAACCTCCAACCCTAACCCCAACCCTAACCTTAACCCCTAACCCCAACCCTAAACCCTAACCCCTAACCCCAACCCTAACCCCTAACCCCAACCCTAACCCATAACCCTAACCCATAACCCTAACCCCTAACCCCAACCCCTAACCCCAACCCCTAACCCCAACCCTAACCCCAACCCTAACCCCAACCCTAACCCCAACCCTAACCCCAACCCCTAACCCTAACCCCAACCCCAACCCTAACCCCAACCCCTAACCCTAACTCATACGGCAACCCTATAATTGTACATAACCCTAATTTCATGGTGTTTAAAAAAAAGTTAAAAAAAAGATAAAAATATCACAGGTGCATAATTAGTGGGATGTTAAAATGTATAGTAATTTTATGATGTTAAGAAAGATACAAAAGATAAATAGATCACTAATGCATAATTAATGAGTAGTCGATATGTACAGTAAATTCAGGATGTTAAAAAAGGTAAATACGATTAAAATGCATAAATAATGACATGTAAATATGTACAGTACATTTGGGTATATATATATATATATAAATATATACACTTTAAAGTTAAATTAGGATACAAAGTATAGGTTTGCTTTTTCATTGTACAGGGAGTGGGCGTGTTCAATTTGAGTTGGGGCGGGCTGGTTTCGCAATTAGAGTTGCTCGCAGACTCACAGCTGCTCAGTTGGAGTTTAGTCGTCGCAGAGGCAACATCTCTCGCTTAATAGCTTAATTGCGTGTTGTTTTTTTTCAGTGTGCCAGATACCTGAAGAAGGCTCTGAAAGAGCCGAAACGTCGTTTTGGCACACTACTATTGATTTTTTGATTACTAATTGATATTTTTGTTTATATTTTCAAATTTTTCCAATTTTTTACTTTTTTTCTCTTTTCTTAGGATTTTGGGTTTTATGTTTTTGGGGGGGCTTATTACTTAAATAACAAAGGCGACTCCTATTATAGTAAATAAGTTTTATTAGTGATTTATTATACATAGTAAACCCTAGACACATAACATACATTCACGAACAACACATACACAAATACAAACAATGGACGGTGGGTGGACAGTAGTCCGTTATGGACGCCGTCGACCTGGACCACATGATAGGGACTATGGCCCTGAGAGAGGCCGTGGATGGAAGGACAGAGCACCTTCCTTCCGCTCCAGGAGGGGGGGATATTCCCCCTATCCTGCGAGGGGAAGGGTTCAGTCCCTTTTTCCTAACCGGCCAGTGCCTCCTTCGCGGTCCTCTCAGTGTGCCGGTCCCAGGAACCGCTCGTATGCAGCGGCAGTTCGCCAAAACTGGAGACCCGCTCAACGCAGACCCTCTCCACGGGCTGCTGGGTCAGAGGTCCGGCGACAAGCAGCAGACCCCCAGCTTGGGAGACTGGTGCGGAAGTTACATGCGGTTGTCAAGACAGTACATCATCTACGCAATGTAGATCCGAAAAATGACAACCCACAGCCACGCATGATTGCGAGAATGGCTGAAACTTTGACATCAATGATCAAGCCGGCATTCCCCAAACGGCAGACAATGGAACTGGTAGAGGGGAATGCGAAAAATTGGGCTTACACCACCTGTTTAATTTTGTGGGACCACTATCAGGGGTGTCTGGAGGAACAGCTGGGGGAGTTGTCGGAGATACTTACCCCAGATTGGAAAACGGCTTTGGAAGTGGCCGTCCGTTGGGCCAAGTGGAAGCTACCCCATGTCACACAGGAGGTGATTGACCATGTGGAGGCATTGATCATTGCCATGTTGGACAAGAACGGTCCGGAGGTCGCTCAGGCTCCGCCGCCCTCAAGACTTGAGCCCGAGGCTCCATTGCACTCTACACCAAGGCCAGTGGCTCGACTAGTGACCCAGCAACGGGCTCCTGCCCAAGAAAATATGGGGCAGGGCCAATTAGAGTTAAACAAGGAGCCTCCAAAGGAGCAAAGGGAACACCGGACAGTCAGGTTTCCAGCCGCCTTGAGGCAGCCCCTCGAATCAGAGAGGGAGAATGTGCAGACCCTTGAATTAGAAGGGGAGAAGGTGGACGCACCACAAATAGAGAATTATGAGGAGGCCCTGGAGGCAACTGTGAGGAGAATGAGAAAGGAGTGGACAACTGAGAAAGTAACGGAGTTACTGCTGAGACCCCAACTGGAGGAACCCGAGGAATTGTTGTCGCTGGGAACTCCGCCACTGGCTCCGACAGCCGTGAGCTTGCAAAGCCTTCTGGATGAACCCGAGGGATTGTTGTCGCTGGGAACTCCGCCACTGACCCCGACAGCCGTGAGCTTGCAAAGCCTTCTGGAAACTTCCGAAGCAGACGAAGCTGTGGGGGAACTAATTTCCCTGGATCCTGAACCGGTCCAGGTTGAGGCCCAGAAGCCACATAATAGGGTGGAGGAAATGTCCTTGGGGTCTCAGAACAGTTGGTGGGACATGGAGGAACCCCAGCCGAGTAGAGTGTCACGTCATCAGAACACACAAAGAAAGATGACAGACTGGAATCTGAAAGTTAGGAGGAAGTGCCTAATAATTGGGGATTCCAATTTGGCCAAGATTCCACCATACTATAATGATGACGTGCAAGTGGAGTGTTACCCGGGTGGCCATTTCAGACATGGTCAGGGCCTGATGGAAAGAACAGTAGCACCTGAGGATGTGGTGGTCGAAAAAATTGTTTTGGCTTTTGGCATCAACAGCAGGGCCAACAAATGTAAGGAGACCACAGTTAAGAATCTGCAGGGAGCCATAAGAGCCTCAAAGCGAAAGTTCCCTTATGCAGAGGTCTGGATTCCTCTGATAAATTTTTCGGAGGAGCTTCCAGCGGAGGAGAAAGAGAATCTGCAGGACTTGAATTGCCACATTGAAAGAAATATGGGCTACATTCCTCTCTTGCCTGCTTCCAAATTTCAGGTGGGGGGTGATGATGTTCATTGGACGGAGGAGACGGCAGCAGCCATGTTCACCCATTGGTTGGAAGTTTTAAACTCGCCTGCCCATTGAGTCTCTATGTAGAAGGGGCAATGGAGGAACGGTCCTTGGTGGCGCAGGATGTGGTGGTTCTGGCGAAGAATTTTTCTTTATCCAGGCCACAGCTGAGTGTACTGCAGAAGGGCTTGTCTTTCATTCCTTCCCTGGATATTGGAAAAAACCAAAAAGCACAGTTTGAATTAGATTTACAAAATTATCATAGGAAATTAAAATTGATTACCTATTTCAAGGACTCAGGCAGACAGGACCCACTCCCATGGATGGGCCCTTCTACCTGGACGCCTCCGGTACGGGACTTACCTGTGGAAATCCAAGAATTGATCGATTTGGACCGTGAAACATTTGACAAATATTGGATACCTGTCCTGGAGAAACGCAATTTGACGGTAGAGGAGGTAAAAGCTTTACGGGAGTTGACACATATGAAACATGTGGTGATAAAGCCAGCCGACAAGGGTTCAGCGGTGGTCGTCTTGGGCCGGGAACAATACGTCATGGAAGCGGAGAGACAATTAAATGATCCGATATATTACAAAAAATTGGAGAAACCCATTTATTGGGAAACCTTGCCAAAAGTGGCAGAAATTGTAAAACGGTTGAAAAATAAAACATTTATTAATGCGAAGCAGCAAAAATATTTGATGGGGCAGGTGGAACCGAGGGAACGGCGGTTTTACATCCTCCCCAAAATCCATAAAAGTCCCGAAAAGTGGACGGTTCCATTCCAGGTTCCCCCGGGGAGACCGATAGTGTCAGATTGTGGGAGCGACACATACGCCACAGCAGAGTATCTAGACTACTATCTTAATCCGCTCTCAGTGAAACACCCGGCATATGTGAGGGACACATACCATTTTATTGAGATGGTGAAAGCTCTGGAGATTCACTCGGATTTCTTGTTCTTTTCAATGGATGTGGACAATTTATACACCAACATTCCAATACCAACGGGGATGGAATGCGTGCGCAAGATTTTTCAAAAATATCCCGACCCAAAACGCCCTGATGCTGAATTGCTCGAATTGTTAGACATCAATCTGACAAGGAACGATTTCATATTTAACAACAGACATTATTTACAAGTAAAAGGCACAGCTATGGGAAAGAAATTTGCCCCAGCCTACGCCAACATATTCATGGCAAATTGGGAGGAGGAAGTTCTTGCAAAATGCAAACAAAAACCATCTTGTTACCTGAGATATTTGGATGATATATGGGGAATTTGGACCGGGACAGAACAAGAATTTTGGAAATTTGTGGCTATTCTAAATTCTCATGATCCAGCAATTCAACTAAAAACAGAAATTCACCGGCAATCAATTGATTTTTTGGACACTACTATTTACAAGGGACAAAATTTTACTCATGATTCCAAATTAGATATAAAAGTACATTTCAAAATTACAGACACACATGCTTTGGTACATAAATCAAGCTTCCACCCAGCCCACACATTCAGGGGGATTGTGAAATCGCAACTCCTACGATTCCATAGAATATGTACGAGACAAGATGATTTCCTGACGGCGGTCAAAACCCTATTCAAGGCCTTGAAGAACCGTGGCTATGGGAAGTCGTTCTTACGGAACTGCCTAAAGACCTTCCGAGAAAGACGACAAAGGGAACGTCCCAATCTCATTCCAATGATTGTGACTTATTCAACTATGTGCAACAGTCTCCAGAGGAGACTAAAACACAATTTTCACCGAATTTTGTCCCCGACGGCATGGATGCCGCAATCGACAGTGATAGCGGCCTTTAGAAGAAATAAAAATTTGCAAGACTTATTGGTCCGAGCCAGCTTGCCGCAATTAGAGAAACGAAAATCTCAGCCATTGAGCAGACACTTCACGGGCCTTAAATTCGTCCGAAATGCCCGTGAGAAGACGGTCTTCAAAATAGAACAGGTCTTTAGCCCATGTTCAACAAATTGTGTTTATTTGATATATTGTGAGAAGTGTGGTGTTAAATACGTTGGAGAAACCAAAAACTCTTTAATAATGCGCTTGACACAACACACATACAACATACGTAACAAAAAAGAAATGGACAGACCATTGGTACTCCATTTTGTAGGCCATGGTCTTGAATCTTTGAGGATTTCGGGGTTGCAGCGATGTACAGAGTGGTCGGATAGCAAGAGGAAGGCTATAGAGAGGCATTGGATATGGTTGTTGGGAACGCGGGGTCCTTATGGTTTGAACACCAACCCTAACCCTAACCCCTACCCCAACTCTAACCCTAACCCCAACCCTAACCCCAACCCTAACCCCAACCCTAACCCCAACCCTAACCCCAACCCCTAACCCTAACCTCCAACCCTAACCCCAACCCTAACCTTAACCCCAACCCTAACCCCTAACCCCAACCCTAACCCCTAACCCCAACCCTAACCCCAACCCCTAAACCCAACCCTAACCCCAACCCCTAACCCCAACCCCTAACCCCAACCCCTAACCCCAACCCCTAACCCTAACCTCCAACCCTAACCCCAACCCTAACCTTAACCCCTAACCCCAACCCTAAACCCTAACCCCTAACCCCAACCCTAACCCCTAACCCCAACCCTAACCCATAACCCTAACCCATAACCCTAACCCCTAACCCCAACCCCTAACCCCAACCCCTAACCCCAACCCTAACCCCAACCCTAACCCCAACCCTAACCCCAACCCTAACCCCAACCCCTAACCCTAACCCCAACCCCAACCCTAACCCCAACCCCTAACCCTAACTCATACGGCAACCCTATAATTGTACATAACCCTAATTTCATGGTGTTTAAAAAAAAGTTAAAAAAAAGATAAAAATATCACAGGTGCATAATTAGTGGGATGTTAAAATGTATAGTAATTTTATGATGTTAAGAAAGATACAAAAGATAAATAGATCACTAATGCATAATTAATGAGTAGTCGATATGTACAGTAAATTCAGGATGTTAAAAAAGGTAAATACGATTAAAATGCATAAATAATGACATGTAAATATGTACAGTACATTTGGGTATATATATATATATATAAATATATACACTTTAAAGTTAAATTAGGATACAAAGTATAGGTTTGCTTTTTCATTGTACAGGGAGTGGGCGTGTTCAATTTGAGTTGGGGCGGGCTGGTTTCGCAATTAGAGTTGCTCGCAGACTCACAGCTGCTCAGTTGGAGTTTAGTCGTCGCAGAGGCAACATCTCTCGCTTAATAGCTTAATTGCGTGTTGTTTTTTTTCAGTGTGCCAGATACCTGAAGAAGGCTCTGAAAGAGCCGAAACGTCGTTTTGGCACACTACTATTGATTTTTTGATTACTAATTGATATTTTTGTTTATATTTTCAAATTTTTCCAATTTTTTACTTTTTTTCTCTTTTCTTAGGATTTTGGGTTTTATGTTTTTGGGGGGGCTTATTACTTAAATAACAAAGGCGACTCCTATTATAGTAAATAAGTTTTATTAGTGATTTATTATACATAGTAAACCCTAGACACATAACATACATTCACGAACAACACATACACAAATACAAACAATGGACGGTGGGTGGACAGTAGTCCGTTATGGACGCCGTCGACCTGGACCACATGATAGGGACTATGGCCCTGAGAGAGGCCGTGGATGGAAGGACAGAGCACCTTCCTTCCGCTCCAGGAGGGGGGGATATTCCCCCTATCCTGCGAGGGGAAGGGTTCAGTCCCTTTTTCCTAACCGGCCAGTGCCTCCTTCGCGGTCCTCTCAGTGTGCCGGTCCCAGGAACCGCTCGTATGCAGCGGCAGTTCGCCAAAACTGGAGACCCGCTCAACGCAGACCCTCTCCACGGGCTGCTGGGTCAGAGGTCCGGCGACAAGCAGCAGACCCCCAGCTTGGGAGACTGGTGCGGAAGTTACATGCGGTTGTCAAGACAGTACATCATCTACGCAATGTAGATCCGAAAAATGACAACCCACAGCCACGCATGATTGCGAGAATGGCTGAAACTTTGACATCAATGATCAAGCCGGCATTCCCCAAACGGCAGACAATGGAACTGGTAGAGGGGAATGCGAAAAATTGGGCTTACACCACCTGTTTAATTTTGTGGGACCACTATCAGGGGTGTCTGGAGGAACAGCTGGGGGAGTTGTCGGAGATACTTACCCCAGATTGGAAAACGGCTTTGGAAGTGGCCGTCCGTTGGGCCAAGTGGAAGCTACCCCATGTCACACAGGAGGTGATTGACCATGTGGAGGCATTGATCATTGCCATGTTGGACAAGAACGGTCCGGAGGTCGCTCAGGCTCCGCCGCCCTCAAGACTTGAGCCCGAGGCTCCATTGCACTCTACACCAAGGCCAGTGGCTCGACTAGTGACCCAGCAACGGGCTCCTGCCCAAGAAAATATGGGGCAGGGCCAATTAGAGTTAAACAAGGAGCCTCCAAAGGAGCAAAGGGAACACCGGACAGTCAGGTTTCCAGCCGCCTTGAGGCAGCCCCTCGAATCAGAGAGGGAGAATGTGCAGACCCTTGAATTAGAAGGGGAGAAGGTGGACGCACCACAAATAGAGAATTATGAGGAGGCCCTGGAGGCAACTGTGAGGAGAATGAGAAAGGAGTGGACAACTGAGAAAGTAACGGAGTTACTGCTGAGACCCCAACTGGAGGAACCCGAGGAATTGTTGTCGCTGGGAACTCCGCCACTGGCTCCGACAGCCGTGAGCTTGCAAAGCCTTCTGGATGAACCCGAGGGATTGTTGTCGCTGGGAACTCCGCCACTGACCCCGACAGCCGTGAGCTTGCAAAGCCTTCTGGAAACTTCCGAAGCAGACGAAGCTGTGGGGGAACTAATTTCCCTGGATCCTGAACCGGTCCAGGTTGAGGCCCAGAAGCCACATAATAGGGTGGAGGAAATGTCCTTGGGGTCTCAGAACAGTTGGTGGGACATGGAGGAACCCCAGCCGAGTAGAGTGTCACGTCATCAGAACACACAAAGAAAGATGACAGACTGGAATCTGAAAGTTAGGAGGAAGTGCCTAATAATTGGGGATTCCAATTTGGCCAAGATTCCACCATACTATAATGATGACGTGCAAGTGGAGTGTTACCCGGGTGGCCATTTCAGACATGGTCAGGGCCTGATGGAAAGAACAGTAGCACCTGAGGATGTGGTGGTCGAAAAAATTGTTTTGGCTTTTGGCATCAACAGCAGGGCCAACAAATGTAAGGAGACCACAGTTAAGAATCTGCAGGGAGCCATAAGAGCCTCAAAGCGAAAGTTCCCTTATGCAGAGGTCTGGATTCCTCTGATAAATTTTTCGGAGGAGCTTCCAGCGGAGGAGAAAGAGAATCTGCAGGACTTGAATTGCCACATTGAAAGAAATATGGGCTACATTCCTCTCTTGCCTGCTTCCAAATTTCAGGTGGGGGGTGATGATGTTCATTGGACGGAGGAGACGGCAGCAGCCATGTTCACCCATTGGTTGGAAGTTTTAAACTCGCCTGCCCATTGAGTCTCTATGTAGAAGGGGCAATGGAGGAACGGTCCTTGGTGGCGCAGGATGTGGTGGTTCTGGCGAAGAATTTTTCTTTATCCAGGCCACAGCTGAGTGTACTGCAGAAGGGCTTGTCTTTCATTCCTTCCCTGGATATTGGAAAAAACCAAAAAGCACAGTTTGAATTAGATTTACAAAATTATCATAGGAAATTAAAATTGATTACCTATTTCAAGGACTCAGGCAGACAGGACCCACTCCCATGGATGGGCCCTTCTACCTGGACGCCTCCGGTACGGGACTTACCTGTGGAAATCCAAGAATTGATCGATTTGGACCGTGAAACATTTGACAAATATTGGATACCTGTCCTGGAGAAACGCAATTTGACGGTAGAGGAGGTAAAAGCTTTACGGGAGTTGACACATATGAAACATGTGGTGATAAAGCCAGCCGACAAGGGTTCAGCGGTGGTCGTCTTGGGCCGGGAACAATACGTCATGGAAGCGGAGAGACAATTAAATGATCCGATATATTACAAAAAATTGGAGAAACCCATTTATTGGGAAACCTTGCCAAAAGTGGCAGAAATTGTAAAACGGTTGAAAAATAAAACATTTATTAATGCGAAGCAGCAAAAATATTTGATGGGGCAGGTGGAACCGAGGGAACGGCGGTTTTACATCCTCCCCAAAATCCATAAAAGTCCCGAAAAGTGGACGGTTCCATTCCAGGTTCCCCCGGGGAGACCGATAGTGTCAGATTGTGGGAGCGACACATACGCCACAGCAGAGTATCTAGACTACTATCTTAATCCGCTCTCAGTGAAACACCCGGCATATGTGAGGGACACATACCATTTTATTGAGATGGTGAAAGCTCTGGAGATTCACTCGGATTTCTTGTTCTTTTCAATGGATGTGGACAATTTATACACCAACATTCCAATACCAACGGGGATGGAATGCGTGCGCAAGATTTTTCAAAAATATCCCGACCCAAAACGCCCTGATGCTGAATTGCTCGAATTGTTAGACATCAATCTGACAAGGAACGATTTCATATTTAACAACAGACATTATTTACAAGTAAAAGGCACAGCTATGGGAAAGAAATTTGCCCCAGCCTACGCCAACATATTCATGGCAAATTGGGAGGAGGAAGTTCTTGCAAAATGCAAACAAAAACCATCTTGTTACCTGAGATATTTGGATGATATATGGGGAATTTGGACCGGGACAGAACAAGAATTTTGGAAATTTGTGGCTATTCTAAATTCTCATGATCCAGCAATTCAACTAAAAACAGAAATTCACCGGCAATCAATTGATTTTTTGGACACTACTATTTACAAGGGACAAAATTTTACTCATGATTCCAAATTAGATATAAAAGTACATTTCAAAATTACAGACACACATGCTTTGGTACATAAATCAAGCTTCCACCCAGCCCACACATTCAGGGGGATTGTGAAATCGCAACTCCTACGATTCCATAGAATATGTACGAGACAAGATGATTTCCTGACGGCGGTCAAAACCCTATTCAAGGCCTTGAAGAACCGTGGCTATGGGAAGTCGTTCTTACGGAACTGCCTAAAGACCTTCCGAGAAAGACGACAAAGGGAACGTCCCAATCTCATTCCAATGATTGTGACTTATTCAACTATGTGCAACAGTCTCCAGAGGAGACTAAAACACAATTTTCACCGAATTTTGTCCCCGACGGCATGGATGCCGCAATCGACAGTGATAGCGGCCTTTAGAAGAAATAAAAATTTGCAAGACTTATTGGTCCGAGCCAGCTTGCCGCAATTAGAGAAACGAAAATCTCAGCCATTGAGCAGACACTTCACGGGCCTTAAATTCGTCCGAAATGCCCGTGAGAAGACGGTCTTCAAAATAGAACAGGTCTTTAGCCCATGTTCAACAAATTGTGTTTATTTGATATATTGTGAGAAGTGTGGTGTTAAATACGTTGGAGAAACCAAAAACTCTTTAATAATGCGCTTGACACAACACACATACAACATACGTAACAAAAAAGAAATGGACAGACCATTGGTACTCCATTTTGTAGGCCATGGTCTTGAATCTTTGAGGATTTCGGGGTTGCAGCGATGTACAGAGTGGTCGGATAGCAAGAGGAAGGCTATAGAGAGGCATTGGATATGGTTGTTGGGAACGCGGGGTCCTTATGGTTTGAACACCAACCCTAACCCTAACCCCTACCCCAACTCTAACCCTAACCCCAACCCTAACCCCAACCCTAACCCCAACCCTAACCCCAACCCTAACCCCAACCCCTAACCCTAACCTCCAACCCTAACCCCAACCCTAACCTTAACCCCAACCCTAACCCCTAACCCCAACCCTAACCCCTAACCCCAACCCTAACCCCAACCCCTAAACCCAACCCTAACCCCAACCCCTAACCCCAACCCCTAACCCCAACCCCTAACCCCAACCCCTAACCCTAACCTCCAACCCTAACCCCAACCCTAACCTTAACCCCTAACCCCAACCCTAAACCCTAACCCCTAACCCCAACCCTAACCCCTAACCCCAACCCTAACCCATAACCCTAACCCATAACCCTAACCCCTAACCCCAACCCCTAACCCCAACCCCTAACCCCAACCCTAACCCCAACCCTAACCCCAACCCTAACCCCAACCCTAACCCCAACCCCTAACCCTAACCCCAACCCCAACCCTAACCCCAACCCCTAACCCTAACTCATACGGCAACCCTATAATTGTACATAACCCTAATTTCATGGTGTTTAAAAAAAAGTTAAAAAAAAGATAAAAATATCACAGGTGCATAATTAGTGGGATGTTAAAATGTATAGTAATTTTATGATGTTAAGAAAGATACAAAAGATAAATAGATCACTAATGCATAATTAATGAGTAGTCGATATGTACAGTAAATTCAGGATGTTAAAAAAGGTAAATACGATTAAAATGCATAAATAATGACATGTAAATATGTACAGTACATTTGGGTATATATATATATATATAAATATATACACTTTAAAGTTAAATTAGGATACAAAGTATAGGTTTGCTTTTTCATTGTACAGGGAGTGGGCGTGTTCAATTTGAGTTGGGGCGGGCTGGTTTCGCAATTAGAGTTGCTCGCAGACTCACAGCTGCTCAGTTGGAGTTTAGTCGTCGCAGAGGCAACATCTCTCGCTTAATAGCTTAATTGCGTGTTGTTTTTTTTCAGTGTGCCAGATACCTGAAGAAGGCTCTGAAAGAGCCGAAACGTCGTTTTGGCACACTACTATTGATTTTTTGATTACTAATTGATATTTTTGTTTATATTTTCAAATTTTTCCAATTTTTTACTTTTTTTCTCTTTTCTTAGGATTTTGGGTTTTATGTTTTTGGGGGGGCTTATTACTTAAATAACAAAGGCGACTCCTATTATAGTAAATAAGTTTTATTAGTGATTTATTATACATAGTAAACCCTAGACACATAACATACATTCACGAACAACACATACACAAATACAAACAATGGACGGTGGGTGGACAGTAGTCCGTTATGGACGCCGTCGACCTGGACCACATGATAGGGACTATGGCCCTGAGAGAGGCCGTGGATGGAAGGACAGAGCACCTTCCTTCCGCTCCAGGAGGGGGGGATATTCCCCCTATCCTGCGAGGGGAAGGGTTCAGTCCCTTTTTCCTAACCCTAACCTAACCCTAACCCTAACCCTAACCCTAACCCTAACCCTAACCCTAACCCTAACCCTAACCCTAACCCTAACCCTAACCCTTAACCCTAACCCTAACCCTAACCCTAACCCTAACCCTAACCCTAACCCTAACCCTAACCCTAACCCTAACCCTAACCCCTAACCCTAACCCTAACCCTAACCCTAACCCTAACCCTAACCCTCTAACCCTAACCCTAACCCTAACCCTAACCTAACCCTAACCCTAACCCTAACCCTAACCCTAACCCTAACCCTAACCCTAACCCTAACCCCTAACCCTAACCCTAACCCTAACCCTAACCCTAACCCTAACCCTAACCCTAACCCTAACCCTAAACCCTAACCCTAACCCTAACCCTAACCCTAACCCTAACCCTAACCCTAACCCTAACCCTAACCCTCTAACCCTAACCCTAACCCTAACCCTAACCCTAACCCTAACCCTAACCCTAACCCCTAACCCCTAACCCTAACCCTAACCCTAACCCTAACCCTAACCCTAACCCTAACCCTAACCCCTAACCCTAACCCTAACCCTAACCCTAACCCTAACCCTAACCCTAACCCTAACCCCTAACCCTAACCCTAACCCTAACCCTAACCCTAACCCTAACCCCAACCACTTTGGGAACTGTGCCTAACCCCAACCACTTTGGGAACTGTGCCTAACCCTAACCACTTTGGGAGCTGTGCCTAACCCTAACCTTGGGAACCCTAGTGGTTGAATCTAACCCTAGCGACACACGACGTGGGATTTTTGTCTTGAACGACTCCAGAACGGGACTCCAGGGATCTGCACATCACAAACCCAGAATTTTGACCAGGGGTGGGACTGCAGGTGGCCAGGGTAAGCGTAAATCCTTGGCTATGGCATAACAGGTGGCGAGTTTCTAATTGAACGGCGTAAATCCTTAACATGCATAGTTTGATAGGTGGCAATCGGCGTAAAACCTTTAATTCGGGGTGGGAGTGTTTGTGATTGTGAGTGAACTGATGGAAACGGGATGGAGAAGGACGAAACAGAGAAAACACCAAATGTGGAAAGTAAAAGCCCAGACAAACAACACCAAACATGGACAGTGGAAGAACAACAATATGCAGTAACACCAAGAAAGGACAGTAAGAAAGCCAAATGAAGGAGAGCAACTAAGCCAAAAAGGACAACACCAAGGAAGGAAAGAAGGAAAGTCAAGCAAGACGTCAAGTGCAAACCGTCCTGGGCATGACGTTAAACTGCATCCAGATGAGACTCCGCCTGAAGAAGGACTAACAAACTCCGAAACGTCGCGAACACGGGTCTCATCAGGTATAGTGCACACTTGTATATATTGTAAATAGAACTTATTACTTATGATACAAAGGCCAACTCAGATAAGCAATGCACGCATGCATGATAAAACACCAAGCAAGGAAAGAATGGAAGTCAAGATGGACGAGAGAACACACCAAGTAAGGAAAGAAGAAAGATCATGCAAGAAAGGAAAGTAAGCTAACCTGAAAGAAGGAATGAATGATGGACATTAGGAGGAGGAGCCTCAGTGTGTTGGTGGGGTGTCGTAGGACCGTGCACTTACGCCTTCGTTTGGGCGTCTCAGTCCCCTAACCTAACTCGCCAGTGCCACCACCTTACCTGTGCTCTGGGGATCCCTCGTGAGACCTACTGATCCCATTCACTTTAACGCCCTACTGTGCCTCTTCCTAACCCCAACCACTTTGGGAACTGTGCCTAACCCCAACCACTTTGGGAACTGTGCCTAACCCTAACCACTTTGGGAGCTGTGCCTAACCCTAACCTTGGGAACCCTAGTGGTTGAATCTAACCCTAGCGACACACGACGTGGGATTTTTGTCTTGAACGACTCCAGAACGGGACTCCAGGGATCTGCACATCACAAACCCAGAATTTTGACCAGGGGTGGGACTGCAGGTGGCCAGGGTAAGCGTAAATCCTTGGCTATGGCATAACAGGTGGCGAGTTTCTAATTGAACGGCGTAAATCCTTAACATGCATAGTTTGATAGGTGGCAATCGGCGTAAAACCTTTAATTCGGGGTGGGAGTGTTTGTGATTGTGAGTGAACTGATGGAAACGGGATGGAGAAGGACGAAACAGAGAAAACACCAAATGTGGAAAGTAAAAGCCCAGACAAACAACACCAAACATGGACAGTGGAAGAACAACAATATGCAGTAACACCAAGAAAGGACAGTAAGAAAGCCAAATGAAGGAGAGCAACTAAGCCAAAAAGGACAACACCAAGGAAGGAAAGAAGGAAAGTCAAGCAAGACGTCAAGTGCAAACCGTCCTGGGCATGACGTTAAACTGCATCCAGATGAGACTCCGCCTGAAGAAGGACTAACAAACTCCGAAACGTCGCGAACACGGGTCTCATCAGGTATAGTGCACACTTGTATATATTGTAAATAGAACTTATTACTTATGATACAAAGGCCAACTCAGATAAGCAATGCACGCATGCATGATAAAACACCAAGCAAGGAAAGAATGGAAGTCAAGATGGACGAGAGAACACACCAAGTAAGGAAAGAAGAAAGATCATGCAAGAAAGGAAAGTAAGCTAACCTGAAAGAAGGAATGAATGATGGACATTAGGAGGAGGAGCCTCAGTGTGTTGGTGGGGTGTCGTAGGACCGTGCACTTACGCCTTCGTTTGGGCGTCTCAGTCCCCTAACCTAACTCGCCAGTGCCACCACCTTACCTGTGCTCTGGGGATCCCTCGTGAGACCTACTGATCCCATTCACTTTAACGCCCTACTGTGCCTCTTCCTAACCCCAACCACTTTGGGAACTGTGCCTAACCCCAACCACTTTGGGAACTGTGCCTAACCCTAACCACTTTGGGAGCTGTGCCTAACCCTAACCTTGGGAACCCTAGTGGTTGAATCTAACCCTAGCGACACACGACGTGGGATTTTTGTCTTGAACGACTCCAGAACGGGACTCCAGGGATCTGCACATCACAAACCCAGAATTTTGACCAGGGGTGGGACTGCAGGTGGCCAGGGTAAGCGTAAATCCTTGGCTATGGCATAACAGGTGGCGAGTTTCTAATTGAACGGCGTAAATCCTTAACATGCATAGTTTGATAGGTGGCAATCGGCGTAAAACCTTTAATTCGGGGTGGGAGTGTTTGTGATTGTGAGTGAACTGATGGAAACGGGATGGAGAAGGACGAAACAGAGAAAACACCAAATGTGGAAAGTAAAAGCCCAGACAAACAACACCAAACATGGACAGTGGAAGAACAACAATATGCAGTAACACCAAGAAAGGACAGTAAGAAAGCCAAATGAAGGAGAGCAACTAAGCCAAAAAGGACAACACCAAGGAAGGAAAGAAGGAAAGTCAAGCAAGACGTCAAGTGCAAACCGTCCTGGGCATGACGTTAAACTGCATCCAGATGAGACTCCGCCTGAAGAAGGACTAACAAACTCCGAAACGTCGCGAACACGGGTCTCATCAGGTATAGTGCACACTTGTATATATTGTAAATAGAACTTATTACTTATGATACAAAGGCCAACTCAGATAAGCAATGCACGCATGCATGATAAAACACCAAGCAAGGAAAGAATGGAAGTCAAGATGGACGAGAGAACACACCAAGTAAGGAAAGAAGAAAGATCATGCAAGAAAGGAAAGTAAGCTAACCTGAAAGAAGGAATGAATGATGGACATTAGGAGGAGGAGCCTCAGTGTGTTGGTGGGGTGTCGTAGGACCGTGCACTTACGCCTTCGTTTGGGCGTCTCAGTCCCCTAACCTAACTCGCCAGTGCCACCACCTTACCTGTGCTCTGGGGATCCCTCGTGAGACCTACTGATCCCATTCACTTTAACGCCCTACTGTGCCTCTTCCTAACCCCAACCACTTTGGGAACTGTGCCTAACCCCAACCACTTTGGGAACTGTGCCTAACCCTAACCACTTTGGGAGCTGTGCCTAACCCTAACCTTGGGAACCCTAGTGGTTGAATCTAACCCTAGCGACACACGACGTGGGATTTTTGTCTTGAACGACTCCAGAACGGGACTCCAGGGATCTGCACATCACAAACCCAGAATTTTGACCAGGGGTGGGACTGCAGGTGGCCAGGGTAAGCGTAAATCCTTGGCTATGGCATAACAGGTGGCGAGTTTCTAATTGAACGGCGTAAATCCTTAACATGCATAGTTTGATAGGTGGCAATCGGCGTAAAACCTTTAATTCGGGGTGGGAGTGTTTGTGATTGTGAGTGAACTGATGGAAACGGGATGGAGAAGGACGAAACAGAGAAAACACCAAATGTGGAAAGTAAAAGCCCAGACAAACAACACCAAACATGGACAGTGGAAGAACAACAATATGCAGTAACACCAAGAAAGGACAGTAAGAAAGCCAAATGAAGGAGAGCAACTAAGCCAAAAAGGACAACACCAAGGAAGGAAAGAAGGAAAGTCAAGCAAGACGTCAAGTGCAAACCGTCCTGGGCATGACGTTAAACTGCATCCAGATGAGACTCCGCCTGAAGAAGGACTAACAAACTCCGAAACGTCGCGAACACGGGTCTCATCAGGTATAGTGCACACTTGTATATATTGTAAATAGAACTTATTACTTATGATACAAAGGCCAACTCAGATAAGCAATGCACGCATGCATGATAAAACACCAAGCAAGGAAAGAATGGAAGTCAAGATGGACGAGAGAACACACCAAGTAAGGAAAGAAGAAAGATCATGCAAGAAAGGAAAGTAAGCTAACCTGAAAGAAGGAATGAATGATGGACATTAGGAGGAGGAGCCTCAGTGTGTTGGTGGGGTGTCGTAGGACCGTGCACTTACGCCTTCGTTTGGGCGTCTCAGTCCCCTAACCTAACTCGCCAGTGCCACCACCTTACCTGTGCTCTGGGGATCCCTCGTGAGACCTACTGATCCCATTCACTTTAACGCCCTACTGTGCCTCTTCCTAACCCCAACCACTTTGGGAACTGTGCCTAACCCCAACCACTTTGGGAACTGTGCCTAACCCTAACCACTTTGGGAGCTGTGCCTAACCCTAACCTTGGGAACCCTAGTGGTTGAATCTAACCCTAGCGACACACGACGTGGGATTTTTGTCTTGAACGACTCCAGAACGGGACTCCAGGGATCTGCACATCACAAACCCAGAATTTTGACCAGGGGTGGGACTGCAGGTGGCCAGGGTAAGCGTAAATCCTTGGCTATGGCATAACAGGTGGCGAGTTTCTAATTGAACGGCGTAAATCCTTAACATGCATAGTTTGATAGGTGGCAATCGGCGTAAAACCTTTAATTCGGGGTGGGAGTGTTTGTGATTGTGAGTGAACTGATGGAAACGGGATGGAGAAGGACGAAACAGAGAAAACACCAAATGTGGAAAGTAAAAGCCCAGACAAACAACACCAAACATGGACAGTGGAAGAACAACAATATGCAGTAACACCAAGAAAGGACAGTAAGAAAGCCAAATGAAGGAGAGCAACTAAGCCAAAAAGGACAACACCAAGGAAGGAAAGAAGGAAAGTCAAGCAAGACGTCAAGTGCAAACCGTCCTGGGCATGACGTTAAACTGCATCCAGATGAGACTCCGCCTGAAGAAGGACTAACAAACTCCGAAACGTCGCGAACACGGGTCTCATCAGGTATAGTGCACACTTGTATATATTGTAAATAGAACTTATTACTTATGATACAAAGGCCAACTCAGATAAGCAATGCACGCATGCATGATAAAACACCAAGCAAGGAAAGAATGGAAGTCAAGATGGACGAGAGAACACACCAAGTAAGGAAAGAAGAAAGATCATGCAAGAAAGGAAAGTAAGCTAACCTGAAAGAAGGAATGAATGATGGACATTAGGAGGAGGAGCCTCAGTGTGTTGGTGGGGTGTCGTAGGACCGTGCACTTACGCCTTCGTTTGGGCGTCTCAGTCCCCTAACCTAACTCGCCAGTGCCACCACCTTACCTGTGCTCTGGGGATCCCTCGTGAGACCTACTGATCCCATTCACTTTAACGCCCTACTGTGCCTCTTCCTAACCCCAACCACTTTGGGAACTGTGCCTAACCCCAACCACTTTGGGAACTGTGCCTAACCCTAACCACTTTGGGAGCTGTGCCTAACCCTAACCTTGGGAACCCTAGTGGTTGAATCTAACCCTAGCGACACACGACGTGGGATTTTTGTCTTGAACGACTCCAGAACGGGACTCCAGGGATCTGCACATCACAAACCCAGAATTTTGACCAGGGGTGGGACTGCAGGTGGCCAGGGTAAGCGTAAATCCTTGGCTATGGCATAACAGGTGGCGAGTTTCTAATTGAACGGCGTAAATCCTTAACATGCATAGTTTGATAGGTGGCAATCGGCGTAAAACCTTTAATTCGGGGTGGGAGTGTTTGTGATTGTGAGTGAACTGATGGAAACGGGATGGAGAAGGACGAAACAGAGAAAACACCAAATGTGGAAAGTAAAAGCCCAGACAAACAACACCAAACATGGACAGTGGAAGAACAACAATATGCAGTAACACCAAGAAAGGACAGTAAGAAAGCCAAATGAAGGAGAGCAACTAAGCCAAAAAGGACAACACCAAGGAAGGAAAGAAGGAAAGTCAAGCAAGACGTCAAGTGCAAACCGTCCTGGGCATGACGTTAAACTGCATCCAGATGAGACTCCGCCTGAAGAAGGACTAACAAACTCCGAAACGTCGCGAACACGGGTCTCATCAGGTATAGTGCACACTTGTATATATTGTAAATAGAACTTATTACTTATGATACAAAGGCCAACTCAGATAAGCAATGCACGCATGCATGATAAAACACCAAGCAAGGAAAGAATGGAAGTCAAGATGGACGAGAGAACACACCAAGTAAGGAAAGAAGAAAGATCATGCAAGAAAGGAAAGTAAGCTAACCTGAAAGAAGGAATGAATGATGGACATTAGGAGGAGGAGCCTCAGTGTGTTGGTGGGGTGTCGTAGGACCGTGCACTTACGCCTTCGTTTGGGCGTCTCAGTCCCCTAACCTAACTCGCCAGTGCCACCACCTTACCTGTGCTCTGGGGATCCCTCGTGAGACCTACTGATCCCATTCACTTTAACGCCCTACTGTGCCTCTTCCTAACCCCAACCACTTTGGGAACTGTGCCTAACCCCAACCACTTTGGGAACTGTGCCTAACCCTAACCACTTTGGGAGCTGTGCCTAACCCTAACCTTGGGAACCCTAGTGGTTGAATCTAACCCTAGCGACACACGACGTGGGATTTTTGTCTTGAACGACTCCAGAACGGGACTCCAGGGATCTGCACATCACAAACCCAGAATTTTGACCAGGGGTGGGACTGCAGGTGGCCAGGGTAAGCGTAAATCCTTGGCTATGGCATAACAGGTGGCGAGTTTCTAATTGAACGGCGTAAATCCTTAACATGCATAGTTTGATAGGTGGCAATCGGCGTAAAACCTTTAATTCGGGGTGGGAGTGTTTGTGATTGTGAGTGAACTGATGGAAACGGGATGGAGAAGGACGAAACAGAGAAAACACCAAATGTGGAAAGTAAAAGCCCAGACAAACAACACCAAACATGGACAGTGGAAGAACAACAATATGCAGTAACACCAAGAAAGGACAGTAAGAAAGCCAAATGAAGGAGAGCAACTAAGCCAAAAAGGACAACACCAAGGAAGGAAAGAAGGAAAGTCAAGCAAGACGTCAAGTGCAAACCGTCCTGGGCATGACGTTAAACTGCATCCAGATGAGACTCCGCCTGAAGAAGGACTAACAAACTCCGAAACGTCGCGAACACGGGTCTCATCAGGTATAGTGCACACTTGTATATATTGTAAATAGAACTTATTACTTATGATACAAAGGCCAACTCAGATAAGCAATGCACGCATGCATGATAAAACACCAAGCAAGGAAAGAATGGAAGTCAAGATGGACGAGAGAACACACCAAGTAAGGAAAGAAGAAAGATCATGCAAGAAAGGAAAGTAAGCTAACCTGAAAGAAGGAATGAATGATGGACATTAGGAGGAGGAGCCTCAGTGTGTTGGTGGGGTGTCGTAGGACCGTGCACTTACGCCTTCGTTTGGGCGTCTCAGTCCCCTAACCTAACTCGCCAGTGCCACCACCTTACCTGTGCTCTGGGGATCCCTCGTGAGACCTACTGATCCCATTCACTTTAACGCCCTACTGTGCCTCTTCCTAACCCCAACCACTTTGGGAACTGTGCCTAACCCCAACCACTTTGGGAACTGTGCCTAACCCTAACCACTTTGGGAGCTGTGCCTAACCCTAACCTTGGGAACCCTAGTGGTTGAATCTAACCCTAGCGACACACGACGTGGGATTTTTGTCTTGAACGACTCCAGAACGGGACTCCAGGGATCTGCACATCACAAACCCAGAATTTTGACCAGGGGTGGGACTGCAGGTGGCCAGGGTAAGCGTAAATCCTTGGCTATGGCATAACAGGTGGCGAGTTTCTAATTGAACGGCGTAAATCCTTAACATGCATAGTTTGATAGGTGGCAATCGGCGTAAAACCTTTAATTCGGGGTGGGAGTGTTTGTGATTGTGAGTGAACTGATGGAAACGGGATGGAGAAGGACGAAACAGAGAAAACACCAAATGTGGAAAGTAAAAGCCCAGACAAACAACACCAAACATGGACAGTGGAAGAACAACAATATGCAGTAACACCAAGAAAGGACAGTAAGAAAGCCAAATGAAGGAGAGCAACTAAGCCAAAAAGGACAACACCAAGGAAGGAAAGAAGGAAAGTCAAGCAAGACGTCAAGTGCAAACCGTCCTGGGCATGACGTTAAACTGCATCCAGATGAGACTCCGCCTGAAGAAGGACTAACAAACTCCGAAACGTCGCGAACACGGGTCTCATCAGGTATAGTGCACACTTGTATATATTGTAAATAGAACTTATTACTTATGATACAAAGGCCAACTCAGATAAGCAATGCACGCATGCATGATAAAACACCAAGCAAGGAAAGAATGGAAGTCAAGATGGACGAGAGAACACACCAAGTAAGGAAAGAAGAAAGATCATGCAAGAAAGGAAAGTAAGCTAACCTGAAAGAAGGAATGAATGATGGACATTAGGAGGAGGAGCCTCAGTGTGTTGGTGGGGTGTCGTAGGACCGTGCACTTACGCCTTCGTTTGGGCGTCTCAGTCCCCTAACCTAACTCGCCAGTGCCACCACCTTACCTGTGCTCTGGGGATCCCTCGTGAGACCTACTGATCCCATTCACTTTAACGCCCTACTGTGCCTCTTCCTAACCCCAACCACTTTGGGAACTGTGCCTAACCCCAACCACTTTGGGAACTGTGCCTAACCCTAACCACTTTGGGAGCTGTGCCTAACCCTAACCTTGGGAACCCTAGTGGTTGAATCTAACCCTAGCGACACACGACGTGGGATTTTTGTCTTGAACGACTCCAGAACGGGACTCCAGGGATCTGCACATCACAAACCCAGAATTTTGACCAGGGGTGGGACTGCAGGTGGCCAGGGTAAGCGTAAATCCTTGGCTATGGCATAACAGGTGGCGAGTTTCTAATTGAACGGCGTAAATCCTTAACATGCATAGTTTGATAGGTGGCAATCGGCGTAAAACCTTTAATTCGGGGTGGGAGTGTTTGTGATTGTGAGTGAACTGATGGAAACGGGATGGAGAAGGACGAAACAGAGAAAACACCAAATGTGGAAAGTAAAAGCCCAGACAAACAACACCAAACATGGACAGTGGAAGAACAACAATATGCAGTAACACCAAGAAAGGACAGTAAGAAAGCCAAATGAAGGAGAGCAACTAAGCCAAAAAGGACAACACCAAGGAAGGAAAGAAGGAAAGTCAAGCAAGACGTCAAGTGCAAACCGTCCTGGGCATGACGTTAAACTGCATCCAGATGAGACTCCGCCTGAAGAAGGACTAACAAACTCCGAAACGTCGCGAACACGGGTCTCATCAGGTATAGTGCACACTTGTATATATTGTAAATAGAACTTATTACTTATGATACAAAGGCCAACTCAGATAAGCAATGCACGCATGCATGATAAAACACCAAGCAAGGAAAGAATGGAAGTCAAGATGGACGAGAGAACACACCAAGTAAGGAAAGAAGAAAGATCATGCAAGAAAGGAAAGTAAGCTAACCTGAAAGAAGGAATGAATGATGGACATTAGGAGGAGGAGCCTCAGTGTGTTGGTGGGGTGTCGTAGGACCGTGCACTTACGCCTTCGTTTGGGCGTCTCAGTCCCCTAACCTAACTCGCCAGTGCCACCACCTTACCTGTGCTCTGGGGATCCCTCGTGAGACCTACTGATCCCATTCACTTTAACGCCCTACTGTGCCTCTTCCTAACCCCAACCACTTTGGGAACTGTGCCTAACCCCAACCACTTTGGGAACTGTGCCTAACCCTAACCACTTTGGGAGCTGTGCCTAACCCTAACCTTGGGAACCCTAGTGGTTGAATCTAACCCTAGCGACACACGACGTGGGATTTTTGTCTTGAACGACTCCAGAACGGGACTCCAGGGATCTGCACATCACAAACCCAGAATTTTGACCAGGGGTGGGACTGCAGGTGGCCAGGGTAAGCGTAAATCCTTGGCTATGGCATAACAGGTGGCGAGTTTCTAATTGAACGGCGTAAATTCTTAACATGCATAGTTTGATAGGTGGCAATCGGCGTAAAACCTTTAATTCGGGGTGGGAGTGTTTGTGATTGTGAGTGAACTGATGGAAACGGGATGGAGAAGGACGAAACAGAGAAAACACCAAATGTGGAAAGTAAAAGCCCAGACAAACAACACCAAACATGGACAGTGGAAGAACAACAATATGCAGTAACACCAAGAAAGGACAGTAAGAAAGCCAAATGAAGGAGAGCAACTAAGCCAAAAAGGACAACACCAAGGAAGGAAAGAAGGAAAGTCAAGCAAGACGTCAAGTGCAAACCGTCCTGGGCATGACGTTAAACTGCATCCAGATGAGACTCCGCCTGAAGAAGGACTAACAAACTCCGAAACGTCGCGAACACGGGTCTCATCAGGTATAGTGCACACTTGTATATATTGTAAATAGAACTTATTACTTATGATACAAAGGCCAACTCAGATAAGCAATGCACGCATGCATGATAAAACACCAAGCAAGGAAAGAATGGAAGTCAAGATGGACGAGAGAACACACCAAGTAAGGAAAGAAGAAAGATCATGCAAGAAAGGAAAGTAAGCTAACCTGAAAGAAGGAATGAATGATGGACATTAGGAGGAGGAGCCTCAGTGTGTTGGTGGGGTGTCGTAGGACCGTGCACTTACGCCTTCGTTTGGGCGTCTCAGTCCCCTAACCTAACTCGCCAGTGCCACCACCTTACCTGTGCTCTGGGGATCCCTCGTGAGACCTACTGATCCCATTCACTTTAACGCCCTACTGTGCCTCTTCCTAACCCCAACCACTTTGGGAACTGTGCCTAACCCCAACCACTTTGGGAACTGTGCCTAACCCTAACCACTTTGGGAGCTGTGCCTAACCCTAACCTTGGGAACCCTAGTGGTTGAATCTAACCCTAGCGACACACGACGTGGGATTTTTGTCTTGAACGACTCCAGAACGGGACTCCAGGGATCTGCACATCACAAACCCAGAATTTTGACCAGGGGTGGGACTGCAGGTGGCCAGGGTAAGCGTAAATCCTTGGCTATGGCATAACAGGTGGCGAGTTTCTAATTGAACGGCGTAAATCCTTAACATGCATAGTTTGATAGGTGGCAATCGGCGTAAAACCTTTAATTCGGGGTGGGAGTGTTTGTGATTGTGAGTGAACTGATGGAAACGGGATGGAGAAGGACGAAACAGAGAAAACACCAAATGTGGAAAGTAAAAGCCCAGACAAACAACACCAAACATGGACAGTGGAAGAACAACAATATGCAGTAACACCAAGAAAGGACAGTAAGAAAGCCAAATGAAGGAGAGCAACTAAGCCAAAAAGGACAACACCAAGGAAGGAAAGAAGGAAAGTCAAGCAAGACGTCAAGTGCAAACCGTCCTGGGCATGACGTTAAACTGCATCCAGATGAGACTCCGCCTGAAGAAGGACTAACAAACTCCGAAACGTCGCGAACACGGGTCTCATCAGGTATAGTGCACACTTGTATATATTGTAAATAGAACTTATTACTTATGATACAAAGGCCAACTCAGATAAGCAATGCACGCATGCATGATAAAACACCAAGCAAGGAAAGAATGGAAGTCAAGATGGACGAGAGAACACACCAAGTAAGGAAAGAAGAAAGATCATGCAAGAAAGGAAAGTAAGCTAACCTGAAAGAAGGAATGAATGATGGACATTAGGAGGAGGAGCCTCAGTGTGTTGGTGGGGTGTCGTAGGACCGTGCACTTACGCCTTCGTTTGGGCGTCTCAGTCCCCTAACCTAACTCGCCAGTGCCACCACCTTACCTGTGCTCTGGGGATCCCTCGTGAGACCTACTGATCCCATTCACTTTAACGCCCTACTGTGCCTCTTCCTAACCCCAACCACTTTGGGAACTGTGCCTAACCCCAACCACTTTGGGAACTGTGCCTAACCCTAACCACTTTGGGAGCTGTGCCTAACCCTAACCTTGGGAACCCTAGTGGTTGAATCTAACCCTAGCGACACACGACGTGGGATTTTTGTCTTGAACGACTCCAGAACGGGACTCCAGGGATCTGCACATCACAAACCCAGAATTTTGACCAGGGGTGGGACTGCAGGTGGCCAGGGTAAGCGTAAATCCTTGGCTATGGCATAACAGGTGGCGAGTTTCTAATTGAACGGCGTAAATCCTTAACATGCATAGTTTGATAGGTGGCAATCGGCGTAAAACCTTTAATTCGGGGTGGGAGTGTTTGTGATTGTGAGTGAACTGATGGAAACGGGATGGAGAAGGACGAAACAGAGAAAACACCAAATGTGGAAAGTAAAAGCCCAGACAAACAACACCAAACATGGACAGTGGAAGAACAACAATATGCAGTAACACCAAGAAAGGACAGTAAGAAAGCCAAATGAAGGAGAGCAACTAAGCCAAAAAGGACAACACCAAGGAAGGAAAGAAGGAAAGTCAAGCAAGACGTCAAGTGCAAACCGTCCTGGGCATGACGTTAAACTGCATCCAGATGAGACTCCGCCTGAAGAAGGACTAACAAACTCCGAAACGTCGCGAACACGGGTCTCATCAGGTATAGTGCACACTTGTATATATTGTAAATAGAACTTATTACTTATGATACAAAGGCCAACTCAGATAAGCAATGCACGCATGCATGATAAAACACCAAGCAAGGAAAGAATGGAAGTCAAGATGGACGAGAGAACACACCAAGTAAGGAAAGAAGAAAGATCATGCAAGAAAGGAAAGTAAGCTAACCTGAAAGAAGGAATGAATGATGGACATTAGGAGGAGGAGCCTCAGTGTGTTGGTGGGGTGTCGTAGGACCGTGCACTTACGCCTTCGTTTGGGCGTCTCAGTCCCCTAACCTAACTCGCCAGTGCCACCACCTTACCTGTGCTCTGGGGATCCCTCGTGAGACCTACTGATCCCATTCACTTTAACGCCCTACTGTGCCTCTTCCTAACCCCAACCACTTTGGGAACTGTGCCTAACCCCAACCACTTTGGGAACTGTGCCTAACCCTAACCACTTTGGGAGCTGTGCCTAACCCTAACCTTGGGAACCCTAGTGGTTGAATCTAACCCTAGCGACACACGACGTGGGATTTTTGTCTTGAACGACTCCAGAACGGGACTCCAGGGATCTGCACATCACAAACCCAGAATTTTGACCAGGGGTGGGACTGCAGGTGGCCAGGGTAAGCGTAAATCCTTGGCTATGGCATAACAGGTGGCGAGTTTCTAATTGAACGGCGTAAATCCTTAACATGCATAGTTTGATAGGTGGCAATCGGCGTAAAACCTTTAATTCGGGGTGGGAGTGTTTGTGATTGTGAGTGAACTGATGGAAACGGGATGGAGAAGGACGAAACAGAGAAAACACCAAATGTGGAAAGTAAAAGCCCAGACAAACAACACCAAACATGGACAGTGGAAGAACAACAATATGCAGTAACACCAAGAAAGGACAGTAAGAAAGCCAAATGAAGGAGAGCAACTAAGCCAAAAAGGACAACACCAAGGAAGGAAAGAAGGAAAGTCAAGCAAGACGTCAAGTGCAAACCGTCCTGGGCATGACGTTAAACTGCATCCAGATGAGACTCCGCCTGAAGAAGGACTAACAAACTCCGAAACGTCGCGAACACGGGTCTCATCAGGTATAGTGCACACTTGTATATATTGTAAATAGAACTTATTACTTATGATACAAAGGCCAACTCAGATAAGCAATGCACGCATGCATGATAAAACACCAAGCAAGGAAAGAATGGAAGTCAAGATGGACGAGAGAACACACCAAGTAAGGAAAGAAGAAAGATCATGCAAGAAAGGAAAGTAAGCTAACCTGAAAGAAGGAATGAATGATGGACATTAGGAGGAGGAGCCCTCAGTGTGTTGGTGGGGTGTCGTAGGACCGTGCACTTACGCCTTCGTTTGGGCGTCTCAGTCCCCTAACCTAACTCGCCAGTGCCACCACCTTACCTGTGCTCTGGGGATCCCTCGTGAGACCTACTGATCCCATTCACTTTAACGCCCTACTGTGCCTCTTCCTAACCCCAACCACTTTGGGAACTGTGCCTAACCCCAACCACTTTGGGAACTGTGCCTAACCCTAACCACTTTGGGAGCTGTGCCTAACCCTAACCTTGGGAACCCTAGTGGTTGAATCTAACCCTAGCGACACACGACGTGGGATTTTTGTCTTGAACGACTCCAGAACGGGACTCCAGGGATCTGCACATCACAAACCCAGAATTTTGACCAGGGGTGGGACTGCAGGTGGCCAGGGTAAGCGTAAATCCTTGGCTATGGCATAACAGGTGGCGAGTTTCTAATTGAACGGCGTAAATCCTTAACATGCATAGTTTGATAGGTGGCAATCGGCGTAAAACCTTTAATTCGGGGTGGGAGTGTTTGTGATTGTGAGTGAACTGATGGAAACGGGATGGAGAAGGACGAAACAGAGAAAACACCAAATGTGGAAAGTAAAAGCCCAGACAAACAACACCAAACATGGACAGTGGAAGAACAACAATATGCAGTAACACCAAGAAAGGACAGTAAGAAAGCCAAATGAAGGAGAGCAACTAAGCCAAAAAGGACAACACCAAGGAAGGAAAGAAGGAAAGTCAAGCAAGACGTCAAGTGCAAACCGTCCTGGGCATGACGTTAAACTGCATCCAGATGAGACTCCGCCTGAAGAAGGACTAACAAACTCCGAAACGTCGCGAACACGGGTCTCATCAGGTATAGTGCACACTTGTATATATTGTAAATAGAACTTATTACTTATGATACAAAGGCCAACTCAGATAAGCAATGCACGCATGCATGATAAAACACCAAGCAAGGAAAGAATGGAAGTCAAGATGGACGAGAGAACACACCAAGTAAGGAAAGAAGAAAGATCATGCAAGAAAGGAAAGTAAGCTAACCTGAAAGAAGGAATGAATGATGGACATTAGGAGGAGGAGCCTCAGTGTGTTGGTGGGGTGTCGTAGGACCGTGCACTTACGCCTTCGTTTGGGCGTCTCAGTCCCCTAACCTAACTCGCCAGTGCCACCACCTTACCTGTGCTCTGGGGATCCCTCGTGAGACCTACTGATCCCATTCACTTTAACGCCCTACTGTGCCTCTTCCTAACCCCAACCACTTTGGGAACTGTGCCTAACCCCAACCACTTTGGGAACTGTGCCTAACCCTAACCACTTTGGGAGCTGTGCCTAACCCTAACCTTGGGAACCCTAGTGGTTGAATCTAACCCTAGCGACACACGACGTGGGATTTTTGTCTTGAACGACTCCAGAACGGGACTCCAGGGATCTGCACATCACAAACCCAGAATTTTGACCAGGGGTGGGACTGCAGGTGGCCAGGGTAAGCGTAAATCCTTGGCTATGGCATAACAGGTGGCGAGTTTCTAATTGAACGGCGTAAATCCTTAACATGCATAGTTTGATAGGTGGCAATCGGCGTAAAACCTTTAATTCGGGGTGGGAGTGTTTGTGATTGTGAGTGAACTGATGGAAACGGGATGGAGAAGGACGAAACAGAGAAAACACCAAATGTGGAAAGTAAAAGCCCAGACAAACAACACCAAACATGGACAGTGGAAGAACAACAATATGCAGTAACACCAAGAAAGGACAGTAAGAAAGCCAAATGAAGGAGAGCAACTAAGCCAAAAAGGACAACACCAAGGAAGGAAAGAAGGAAAGTCAAGCAAGACGTCAAGTGCAAACCGTCCTGGGCATGACGTTAAACTGCATCCAGATGAGACTCCGCCTGAAGAAGGACTAACAAACTCCGAAACGTCGCGAACACGGGTCTCATCAGGTATAGTGCACACTTGTATATATTGTAAATAGAACTTATTACTTATGATACAAAGGCCAACTCAGATAAGCAATGCACGCATGCATGATAAAACACCAAGCAAGGAAAGAATGGAAGTCAAGATGGACGAGAGAACACACCAAGTAAGGAAAGAAGAAAGATCATGCAAGAAAGGAAAGTAAGCTAACCTGAAAGAAGGAATGAATGATGGACATTAGGAGGAGGAGCCTCAGTGTGTTGGTGGGGTGTCGTAGGACCGTGCACTTACGCCTTCGTTTGGGCGTCTCAGTCCCCTAACCTAACTCGCCAGTGCCACCACCTTACCTGTGCTCTGGGGATCCCTCGTGAGACCTACTGATCCCATTCACTTTAACGCCCTACTGTGCCTCTTCCTAACCCCAACCACTTTGGGAACTGTGCCTAACCCCAACCACTTTGGGAACTGTGCCTAACCCTAACCACTTTGGGAGCTGTGCCTAACCCTAACCTTGGGAACCCTAGTGGTTGAATCTAACCCTAGCGACACACGACGTGGGATTTTTGTCTTGAACGACTCCAGAACGGGACTCCAGGGATCTGCACATCACAAACCCAGAATTTTGACCAGGGGTGGGACTGCAGGTGGCCAGGGTAAGCGTAAATCCTTGGCTATGGCATAACAGGTGGCGAGTTTCTAATTGAACGGCGTAAATCCTTAACATGCATAGTTTGATAGGTGGCAATCGGCGTAAAACCTTTAATTCGGGGTGGGAGTGTTTGTGATTGTGAGTGAACTGATGGAAACGGGATGGAGAAGG
>NW_027520820.1:0-47737 GCF_051991255.1 Vanacampus margaritifer
TGGATGTGTGTGTGTTAACCCTAACCCCAACCCTAACCCTAACCCCAACCCCAACCCTAACCCTAGCCCTAACCCTAACCCTAACCCCAACCCTATGGATGTGGTATGTCTGAACCCTATTGTGTGGACTGTACATAACCCTAAAACTAGCCTAATTAGAACCCAAATTGTGGACTACAAATACTCACCTAGATACTTACCTGATTGGATGTTGGGATGGGACCTATGCTACTTACCTGTACTTACCTCGAACCTGGAGATGACCGACCCTGGCCCAAATTGGATGGGTGGATGACTAACTCCAATATAGAGTAGTTCACTGGGATAGGTGGCATGGTACCCAGATCTGCGTAAAACCTGGAATAGGTGGCAAGACTATGGACCTGCGTAAAACCTGATAAATTATGGGGGGGGAGTGTTAGTGTGGGTACATACTTTGGAGGAGATGGGAGTCAGGAAAAGGACATAGCTGGGGGTGTTGGATGGAAACGGACGGCGAAAGCAACAGATGGGGGAAAGATAAGGGGGTGCCATAGGGAAAGAAATTATATTTAAAATTTAGAAGAAAGCCATGCAGAGCAAGAAAAAACCCACATAAGAGAATGAAGCCAAATGAAGTGCAATGAAAGAAAGCCAAGTATGGAGCCGTCCTGGGCATGACGTTAAACTGCAACCAGGGGGGGAGGCCAAGAAGGCCAGATGGGGTCCAATAGCCTGATGAAGGACCATTTACTCCGAAACGTCGCGACGGGCCCCATCTTTGAAAAGCGCTCAAGAGGGAGGTTATTATTTATGATACAAAGGCGAACCTAACTGACTTACATTTGCACTGGCACTCAAAGACACGAAGCTCATTCATGCTCGTTTAAAGCCAATTACCGATGCTAATTAAGCACAATGCAAATGGTTAGATATACAGTAAAATGCTAAAGAAAACACCATTTGAATGTTTATTTTGAGCCCAATTTTAGGGGGGAGTGTTGAAGGTGCTTGGTGAACTCTGGGAGATGGACCAAGGAGTCGATGTGGCAGGCCCGTGCACCTCCCCACCGTACACTGTGCGGTGGGAATCCTGTTTCTTACCCTAACCAGCCAGTGCCGTCCTTCGGCTTCCCGTCTCTTGGAGGGAACCTCGTTACCTCAACCCAGGTCAGATGCCTTGTACTTACCTTAACCTCATTGGATGTGTGTGTGTTAACCCTAACCCCCAACCCTAACCCTAACCCCAACCCCAACCCTAACCCTAGCCCTAACCCTAACCCTAACCCCAACCCTATGGATGTGGTATGTCTGAACCCTATTGTGTGGACTGTACATAACCCTAAAACTAGCCTAATTAGAACCCAAATTGTGGACTACAAATACTCACCTAGATACTTACCTGATTGGATGTTGGGATGGGACCTATGCTACTTACCTGTACTTACCTCGAACCTGGAGATGACCGACCCTGGCCCAAATTGGATGGGTGGATGACTAACTCCAATATAGAGTAGTTCACTGGGATAGGTGGCATGGTACCCAGATCTGCGTAAAACCTGGAATAGGTGGCAAGACTATGGACCTGCGTAAAACCTGATAAATTATGGGGGGGGAGTGTTAGTGTGGGTACATACTTTGGAGGAGATGGGAGTCAGGAAAAGGACATAGCTGGGGGTGTTGGATGGAAACGGACGGCGAAAGCAACAGATGGGGGAAAGATAAGGGGGTGCCATAGGGAAAGAAATTATATTAAAATTTAGAAGAAAGCCATGCAGAGCAAGAAAAAACCCACATAAGAGAATGAAGCCAAATGAAGTGCAATGAAAGAAAGCCAAGTATGGAGCCGTCCTGGGCATGACGTTAAACTGCAACCAGGGGGGGAGGCCAAGAAGGCCAGATGGGGTCCAATAGCCTGATGAAGGACCATTTACTCCGAAACGTCGCGACGGGCCCCATCTTTGAAAAGCGCTCAAGAGGGAGGTTATTATTTATGATACAAAGGCGAACCTAACTGACTTACATTTGCACTGGCACTCAAAGACACGAAGCTCATTCATGCTCGTTTAAAGCCAATTACCGATGCTAATTAAGCACAATGCAAATGGTTAGATATACAGTAAAATGCTAAAGAAAACACCATTTGAATGTTTATTTTGAGCCCAATTTTAGGGGGGGAGTGTTGAAGGTGCTTGGTGAACTCTGGGAGATGGACCAAGGAGTCGATGTGGCAGGCCCGTGCACCTCCCCACCGTACACTGTGCGGTGGGAATCCTGTTTCTTACCCTAACCAGCCAGTGCCGTCCTTCGGCTTCCCGTCTCTTGGAGGGAACCTCGTTACCTCAACCCAGGTCAGATGCCTTGTACTTACCTTAACCTCATTGGATGTGTGTGTGTTAACCCTAACCCCAACCCTAACCCTAACCCCAACCCCAACCCTAACCCTAGCCCTAACCCTAACCCTAACCCCAACCCTATGGATGTGGTATGTCTGAACCCTATTGTGTGGACTGTACATAACCCTAAAACTAGCCTAATTAGAACCCAAATTGTGGACTACAAATACTCACCTAGATACTTACCTGATTGGATGTTGGGATGGGACCTATGCTACTTACCTGTACTTACCTCGAACCTGGAGATGACCGACCCTGGCCCAAATTGGATGGGTGGATGACTAACTCCAATATAGAGTAGTTCACTGGGATAGGTGGCATGGTACCCAGATCTGCGTAAAACCTGGAATAGGTGGCAAGACTATGGACCTGCGTAAAACCTGATAAATTATGGGGGGGGAGTGTTAGTGTGGGTACATACTTTGGAGGAGATGGGAGTCAGGAAAAGGACATAGCTGGGGGGTTGGATGGAAACGGACGGCGAAAGCAACAGATGGGGGAAAGATAAGGGGGTGCCATAGGGAAAGAAATTATATTTAAAATTTAGAAGAAAGCCATGCAGAGCAAGAAAAAACCCACATAAGAGAATGAAGCCAAATGAAGTGCAATGAAAGAAAGCCAAGTATGGAGCCGTCCTGGGCATGACGTTAAACTGCAACCAGGGGGGGAGGCCAAGAAGGCCAGATGGGGTCCAATAGCCTGATGAAGGACCATTTACTCCGAAACGTCGCGACGGGCCCCATCTTTGAAAAGCGCTCAAGAGGGAGGTTATTATTTATGATACAAAGGCGAACCTAACTGACTTACATTTGCACTGGCACTCAAAGACACGAAGCTCATTCATGCTCGTTTAAAGCCAATTACCGATGCTAATTAAGCACAATGCAAATGGTTAGATATACAGTAAAATGCTAAAGAAAACACCATTTGAATGTTTATTTTGAGCCCAATTTTAGGGGGGGAGTGTTGAAGGTGCTTGGTGAACTCTGGGAGATGGACCAAGGAGTCGATGTGGCAGGCCCGTGCACCTCCCCACCGTACACTGTGCGGTGGGAATCCTGTTTCTTACCCTAACCAGCCAGTGCCGTCCTTCGGCTTCCCGTCTCTTGGAGGGAACCTCGTTACCTCAACCCAGGTCAGATGCCTTGTACTTACCTTAACCTCATTGGATGTGTGTGTGTTAACCCTAACCCCAACCCTAACCCTAACCCCAACCCCAACCCTAACCCTAGCCCTAACCCTAACCCTAACCCCAACCCTATGGATGTGGTATGTCTGAACCCTATTGTGTGGACTGTACATAACCCTAAAACTAGCCTAATTAGAACCCAAATTGTGGACTACAAATACTCACCTAGATACTTACCTGATTGGATGTTGGGATGGGACCTATGCTACTTACCTGTACTTACCTCGAACCTGGAGATGACCGACCCTGGCCCAAATTGGATGGGTGGATGACTAACTCCAATATAGAGTAGTTCACTGGGATAGGTGGCATGGTACCCAGATCTGCGTAAAACCTGGAATAGGTGGCAAGACTATGGACCTGCGTAAAACCTGATAAATTATGGGGGGGGAGTGTTAGTGTGGGTACATACTTTGGAGGAGATGGGAGTCAGGAAAAGGACATAGCTGGGGGTGTTGGATGGAAACGGACGGCGAAAGCAACAGATGGGGGAAAGATAAGGGGGTGCCATAGGGAAAGAAATTATATTTAAAATTTAGAAGAAAGCCATGCAGAGCAAGAAAAAACCCACATAAGAGAATGAAGCCAAATGAAGTGCAATGAAAGAAAGCCAAGTATGGAGCCGTCCTGGGCATGACGTTAAACTGCAACCAGGGGGGGAGGCCAAGAAGGCCAGATGGGGTCCAATAGCCTGATGAAGGACCATTTACTCCGAAACGTCGCGACGGGCCCCATCTTTGAAAAGCGCTCAAGAGGGAGGTTATTATTTATGATACAAAGGCGAACCTAACTGACTTACATTTGCACTGGCACTCAAAGACACGAAGCTCATTCATGCTCGTTTAAAGCCAATTACCGATGCTAATTAAGCACAATGCAAATGGTTAGATATACAGTAAAATGCTAAAGAAAACACCATTTGAATGTTTATTTTGAGCCCAATTTTAGGGGGGGAGTGTTGAAGGTGCTTGGTGAACTCTGGGAGATGGACCAAGGAGTCGATGTGGCAGGCCCGTGCACCTCCCCACCGTACACTGTGCGGTGGGAATCCTGTTTCTTACCCTAACCAGCCAGTGCCGTCCTTCGGCTTCCCGTCTCTTGGAGGGAACCTCGTTACCTCAACCCAGGTCAGATGCCTTGTACTTACCTTAACCTCATTGGATGTGTGTGTGTTAACCCTAACCCCAACCCTAACCCTAACCCCAACCCCAACCCTAACCCTAGCCCTAACCCTAACCCTAACCCCAACCCTATGGATGTGGTATGTCTGAACCCTATTGTGTGGACTGTACATAACCCTAAAACTAGCCTAATTAGAACCCAAATTGTGGACTACAAATACTCACCTAGATACTTACCTGATTGGATGTTGGGATGGGACCTATGCTACTTACCTGTACTTACCTCGAACCTGGAGATGACCGACCCTGGCCCAAATTGGATGGGTGGATGACTAACTCCAATATAGAGTAGTTCACTGGGATAGGTGGCATGGTACCCAGATCTGCGTAAAACCTGGAATAGGTGGCAAGACTATGGACCTGCGTAAAACCTGATAAATTATGGGGGGGGAGTGTTAGTGTGGGTACATACTTTGGAGGAGATGGGAGTCAGGAAAAGGACATAGCTGGGGGTGTTGGATGGAAACGGACGGCGAAAGCAACAGATGGGGGAAAGATAAGGGGGTGCCATAGGGAAAGAAATTATATTTAAAATTTAGAAGAAAGCCATGCAGAGCAAGAAAAAACCCACATAAGAGAATGAAGCCAAATGAAGTGCAATGAAAGAAAGCCAAGTATGGAGCCGTCCTGGGCATGACGTTAAACTGCAACCAGGGGGGGAGGCCAAGAAGGCCAGATGGGGTCCAATAGCCTGATGAAGGACCATTTACTCCGAAACGTCGCGACGGGCCCCATCTTTGAAAAGCGCTCAAGAGGGAGGTTATTATTTATGATACAAAGGCGAACCTAACTGACTTACATTTGCACTGGCACTCAAAGACACGAAGCTCATTCATGCTCGTTTAAAGCCAATTACCGATGCTAATTAAGCACAATGCAAATGGTTAGATATACAGTAAAATGCTAAAGAAAACACCATTTGAATGTTTATTTTGAGCCCAATTTTAGGGGGGGAGTGTTGAAGGTGCTTGGTGAACTCTGGGAGATGGACCAAGGAGTCGATGTGGCAGGCCCGTGCACCTCCCCACCGTACACTGTGCGGTGGGAATCCTGTTTCTTACCCTAACCAGCCAGTGCCGTCCTTCGGCTTCCCGTCTCTTGGAGGGAACCTCGTTACCTCAACCCAGGTCAGATGCCTTGTACTTACCTTAACCTCATTGGATGTGTGTGTGTTAACCCTAACCCCAACCCTAACCCTAACCCCAACCCCAACCCTAACCCTAGCCCTAACCCTAACCCTAACCCCAACCCTATGGATGTGGTATGTCTGAACCCTATTGTGTGGACTGTACATAACCCTAAAACTAGCCTAATTAGAACCCAAATTGTGGACTACAAATACTCACCTAGATACTTACCTGATTGGATGTTGGGATGGGACCTATGCTACTTACCTGTACTTACCTCGAACCTGGAGATGACCGACCCTGGCCCAAATTGGATGGGTGGATGACTAACTCCAATATAGAGTAGTTCACTGGGATAGGTGGCATGGTACCCAGATCTGCGTAAAACCTGGAATAGGTGGCAAGACTATGGACCTGCGTAAAACCTGATAAATTATGGGGGGGGAGTGTTAGTGTGGGTACATACTTTGGAGGAGATGGGAGTCAGGAAAAGGACATAGCTGGGGGTGTTGGATGGAAACGGACGGCGAAAGCAACAGATGGGGGAAAGATAAGGGGGTGCCATAGGGAAAGAAATTATATTTAAAATTTAGAAGAAAGCCATGCAGAGCAAGAAAAAACCCACATAAGAGAATGAAGCCAAATGAAGTGCAATGAAAGAAAGCCAAGTATGGAGCCGTCCTGGGCATGACGTTAAACTGCAACCAGGGGGGGAGGCCAAGAAGGCCAGATGGGGTCCAATAGCCTGATGAAGGACCATTTACTCCGAAACGTCGCGACGGGCCCCATCTTTGAAAAGCGCTCAAGAGGGAGGTTATTATTTATGATACAAAGGCGAACCTAACTGACTTACATTTGCACTGGCACTCAAAGACACGAAGCTCATTCATGCTCGTTTAAAGCCAATTACCGATGCTAATTAAGCACAATGCAAATGGTTAGATATACAGTAAAATGCTAAAGAAAACACCATTTGAATGTTTATTTTGAGCCCAATTTTAGGGGGGGAGTGTTGAAGGTGCTTGGTGAACTCTGGGAGATGGACCAAGGAGTCGATGTGGCAGGCCCGTGCACCTCCCCACCGTACACTGTGCGGTGGGAATCCTGTTTCTTACCCTAACCAGCCAGTGCCGTCCTTCGGCTTCCCGTCTCTTGGAGGGAACCTCGTTACCTCAACCCAGGTCAGATGCCTTGTACTTACCTTAACCTCATTGGATGTGTGTGTGTTAACCCTAACCCCAACCCTAACCCTAACCCCAACCCCAACCCTAACCCTAGCCCTAACCCTAACCCTAACCCCAACCCTATGGATGTGGTATGTCTGAACCCTATTGTGTGGACTGTACATAACCCTAAAACTAGCCTAATTAGAACCCAAATTGTGGACTACAAATACTCACCTAGATACTTACCTGATTGGATGTTGGGATGGGACCTATGCTACTTACCTGTACTTACCTCGAACCTGGAGATGACCGACCCTGGCCCAAATTGGATGGGTGGATGACTAACTCCAATATAGAGTAGTTCACTGGGATAGGTGGCATGGTACCCAGATCTGCGTAAAACCTGGAATAGGTGGCAAGACTATGGACCTGCGTAAAACCTGATAAATTATGGGGGGGGAGTGTTAGTGTGGGTACATACTTTGGAGGAGATGGGAGTCAGGAAAAGGACATAGCTGGGGGTGTTGGATGGAAACGGACGGCGAAAGCAACAGATGGGGGAAAGATAAGGGGGTGCCATAGGGAAAGAAATTATATTTAAAATTTAGAAGAAAGCCATGCAGAGCAAGAAAAAACCCACATAAGAGAATGAAGCCAAATGAAGTGCAATGAAAGAAAGCCAAGTATGGAGCCGTCCTGGGCATGACGTTAAACTGCAACCAGGGGGGGAGGCCAAGAAGGCCAGATGGGGTCCAATAGCCTGATGAAGGACCATTTACTCCGAAACGTCGCGACGGGCCCCATCTTTGAAAAGCGCTCAAGAGGGAGGTTATTATTTATGATACAAAGGCGAACCTAACTGACTTACATTTGCACTGGCACTCAAAGACACGAAGCTCATTCATGCTCGTTTAAAGCCAATTACCGATGCTAATTAAGCACAATGCAAATGGTTAGATATACAGTAAAATGCTAAAGAAAACACCATTTGAATGTTTATTTTGAGCCCAATTTTAGGGGGGGAGTGTTGAAGGTGCTTGGTGAACTCTGGGAGATGGACCAAGGAGTCGATGTGGCAGGCCCGTGCACCTCCCCACCGTACACTGTGCGGTGGGAATCCTGTTTCTTACCCTAACCAGCCAGTGCCGTCCTTCGGCTTCCCGTCTCTTGGAGGGAACCTCGTTACCTCAACCCAGGTCAGATGCCTTGTACTTACCTTAACCTCATTGGATGTGTGTGTGTTAACCCTAACCCCAACCCTAACCCTAACCCCAACCCCAACCCTAACCCTAGCCCTAACCCTAACCCTAACCCCAACCCTATGGATGTGGTATGTCTGAACCCTATTGTGTGGACTGTACATAACCCTAAAACTAGCCTAATTAGAACCCAAATTGTGGACTACAAATACTCACCTAGATACTTACCTGATTGGATGTTGGGATGGGACCTATGCTACTTACCTGTACTTACCTCGAACCTGGAGATGACCGACCCTGGCCCAAATTGGATGGGTGGATGACTAACTCCAATATAGAGTAGTTCACTGGGATAGGTGGCATGGTACCCAGATCTGCGTAAAACCTGGAATAGGTGGCAAGACTATGGACCTGCGTAAAACCTGATAAATTATGGGGGGGGAGTGTTAGTGTGGGTACATACTTTGGAGGAGATGGGAGTCAGGAAAAGGACATAGCTGGGGGTGTTGGATGGAAACGGACGGCGAAAGCAACAGATGGGGGAAAGATAAGGGGGTGCCATAGGGAAAGAAATTATATTTAAAATTTAGAAGAAAGCCATGCAGAGCAAGAAAAAACCCACATAAGAGAATGAAGCCAAATGAAGTGCAATGAAAGAAAGCCAAGTATGGAGCCGTCCTGGGCATGACGTTAAACTGCAACCAGGGGGGGAGGCCAAGAAGGCCAGATGGGGTCCAATAGCCTGATGAAGGACCATTTACTCCGAAACGTCGCGACGGGCCCCATCTTTGAAAAGCGCTCAAGAGGGAGGTTATTATTTATGATACAAAGGCGAACCTAACTGACTTACATTTGCACTGGCACTCAAAGACACGAAGCTCATTCATGCTCGTTTAAAGCCAATTACCGATGCTAATTAAGCACAATGCAAATGGTTAGATATACAGTAAAATGCTAAAGAAAACACCATTTGAATGTTTATTTTGAGCCCAATTTTAGGGGGGGAGTGTTGAAGGTGCTTGGTGAACTCTGGGAGATGGACCAAGGAGTCGATGTGGCAGGCCCGTGCACCTCCCCACCGTACACTGTGCGGTGGGAATCCTGTTTCTTACCCTAACCAGCCAGTGCCGTCCTTCGGCTTCCCGTCTCTTGGAGGGAACCTCGTTACCTCAACCCAGGTCAGATGCCTTGTACTTACCTTAACCTCATTGGATGTGTGTGTGTTAACCCTAACCCCAACCCTAACCCTAACCCCAACCCCAACCCTAACCCTAGCCCTAACCCTAACCCTAACCCCAACCCTATGGATGTGGTATGTCTGAACCCTATTGTGTGGACTGTACATAACCCTAAAACTAGCCTAATTAGAACCCAAATTGTGGACTACAAATACTCACCTAGATACTTACCTGATTGGATGTTGGGATGGGACCTATGCTACTTACCTGTACTTACCTCGAACCTGGAGATGACCGACCCTGGCCCAAATTGGATGGGTGGATGACTAACTCCAATATAGAGTAGTTCACTGGGATAGGTGGCATGGTACCCAGATCTGCGTAAAACCTGGAATAGGTGGCAAGACTATGGACCTGCGTAAAACCTGATAAATTATGGGGGGGGAGTGTTAGTGTGGGTACATACTTTGGAGGAGATGGGAGTCAGGAAAAGGACATAGCTGGGGGTGTTGGATGGAAACGGACGGCGAAAGCAACAGATGGGGGAAAGATAAGGGGGTGCCATAGGGAAAGAAATTATATTTAAAATTTAGAAGAAAGCCATGCAGAGCAAGAAAAAACCCACATAAGAGAATGAAGCCAAATGAAGTGCAATGAAAGAAAGCCAAGTATGGAGCCGTCCTGGGCATGACGTTAAACTGCAACCAGGGGGGGAGGCCAAGAAGGCCAGATGGGGTCCAATAGCCTGATGAAGGACCATTTACTCCGAAACGTCGCGACGGGCCCCATCTTTGAAAAGCGCTCAAGAGGGAGGTTATTATTTATGATACAAAGGCGAACCTAACTGACTTACATTTGCACTGGCACTCAAAGACACGAAGCTCATTCATGCTCGTTTAAAGCCAATTACCGATGCTAATTAAGCACAATGCAAATGGTTAGATATACAGTAAAATGCTAAAGAAAACACCATTTGAATGTTTATTTTGAGCCCAATTTTAGGGGGGGAGTGTTGAAGGTGCTTGGTGAACTCTGGGAGATGGACCAAGGAGTCGATGTGGCAGGCCCGTGCACCTCCCCACCGTACACTGTGCGGTGGGAATCCTGTTTCTTACCCTAACCAGCCAGTGCCGTCCTTCGGCTTCCCGTCTCTTGGAGGGAACCTCGTTACCTCAACCCAGGTCAGATGCCTTGTACTTACCTTAACCTCATTGGATGTGTGTGTGTTAACCCTAACCCCAACCCTAACCCTAACCCCAACCCCAACCCTAACCCTAGCCCTAACCCTAACCCTAACCCCAACCCTATGGATGTGGTATGTCTGAACCCTATTGTGTGGACTGTACATAACCCTAAAACTAGCCTAATTAGAACCCAAATTGTGGACTACAAATACTCACCTAGATACTTACCTGATTGGATGTTGGGATGGGACCTATGCTACTTACCTGTACTTACCTCGAACCTGGAGATGACCGACCCTGGCCCAAATTGGATGGGTGGATGACTAACTCCAATATAGAGTAGTTCACTGGGATAGGTGGCATGGTACCCAGATCTGCGTAAAACCTGGAATAGGTGGCAAGACTATGGACCTGCGTAAAACCTGATAAATTATGGGGGGGGAGTGTTAGTGTGGGTACATACTTTGGAGGAGATGGGAGTCAGGAAAAGGACATAGCTGGGGGTGTTGGATGGAAACGGACGGCGAAAGCAACAGATGGGGGAAAGATAAGGGGGTGCCATAGGGAAAGAAATTATATTTAAAATTTAGAAGAAAGCCATGCAGAGCAAGAAAAAACCCACATAAGAGAATGAAGCCAAATGAAGTGCAATGAAAGAAAGCCAAGTATGGAGCCGTCCTGGGCATGACGTTAAACTGCAACCAGGGGGGGAGGCCAAGAAGGCCAGATGGGGTCCAATAGCCTGATGAAGGACCATTTACTCCGAAACGTCGCGACGGGCCCCATCTTTGAAAAGCGCTCAAGAGGGAGGTTATTATTTATGATACAAAGGCGAACCTAACTGACTTACATTTGCACTGGCACTCAAAGACACGAAGCTCATTCATGCTCGTTTAAAGCCAATTACCGATGCTAATTAAGCACAATGCAAATGGTTAGATATACAGTAAAATGCTAAAGAAAACACCATTTGAATGTTTATTTTGAGCCCAATTTTAGGGGGGGAGTGTTGAAGGTGCTTGGTGAACTCTGGGAGATGGACCAAGGAGTCGATGTGGCAGGCCCGTGCACCTCCCCACCGTACACTGTGCGGTGGGAATCCTGTTTCTTACCCTAACCAGCCAGTGCCGTCCTTCGGCTTCCCGTCTCTTGGAGGGAACCTCGTTACCTCAACCCAGGTCAGATGCCTTGTACTTACCTTAACCTCATTGGATGTGTGTGTGTTAACCCTAACCCCAACCCTAACCCTAACCCCAACCCCAACCCAACCCTAACCCTAGCCCTAACCCTAACCCTAACCCCAACCCTATGGATGTGGTATGTCTGAACCCTATTGTGTGGACTGTACATAACCCTAAAACTAGCCTAATTAGAACCCAAATTGTGGACTACAAATACTCACCTAGATACTTACCTGATTGGATGTTGGGATGGGACCTATGCTACTTACCTGTACTTACCTCGAACCTGGAGATGACCGACCCTGGCCCAAATTGGATGGGTGGATGACTAACTCCAATATAGAGTAGTTCACTGGGATAGGTGGCATGGTACCCAGATCTGCGTAAAACCTGGAATAGGTGGCAAGACTATGGACCTGCGTAAAACCTGATAAATTATGGGGGGGGAGTGTTAGTGTGGGTACATACTTTGGAGGAGATGGGAGTCAGGAAAAGGACATAGCTGGGGGTGTTGGATGGAAACGGACGGCGAAAGCAACAGATGGGGGAAAGATAAGGGGGTGCCATAGGGAAAGAAATTATATTTAAAATTTAGAAGAAAGCCATGCAGAGCAAGAAAAAACCCACATAAGAGAATGAAGCCAAATGAAGTGCAATGAAAGAAAGCCAAGTATGGAGCCGTCCTGGGCATGACGTTAAACTGCAACCAGGGGGGGAGGCCAAGAAGGCCAGATGGGGTCCAATAGCCTGATGAAGGACCATTTACTCCGAAACGTCGCGACGGGCCCCATCTTTGAAAAGCGCTCAAGAGGGAGGTTATTATTTATGATACAAAGGCGAACCTAACTGACTTACATTTGCACTGGCACTCAAAGACACGAAGCTCATTCATGCTCGTTTAAAGCCAATTACCGATGCTAATTAAGCACAATGCAAATGGTTAGATATACAGTAAAATGCTAAAGAAAACACCATTTGAATGTTTATTTTGAGCCCAATTTTAGGGGGGGAGTGTTGAAGGTGCTTGGTGAACTCTGGGAGATGGACCAAGGAGTCGATGTGGCAGGCCCGTGCACCTCCCCACCGTACACTGTGCGGTGGGAATCCTGTTTCTTACCCTAACCAGCCAGTGCCGTCCTTCGGCTTCCCGTCTCTTGGAGGGAACCTCGTTACCTCAACCCAGGTCAGATGCCTTGTACTTACCTTAACCTCATTGGATGTGTGTGTGTTAACCCTAACCCCAACCCTAACCCTAACCCCAACCCCAACCCTAACCCTAGCCCTAACCCTAACCCTAACCCCAACCCTATGGATGTGGTATGTCTGAACCCTATTGTGTGGACTGTACATAACCCTAAAACTAGCCTAATTAGAACCCAAATTGTGGACTACAAATACTCACCTAGATACTTACCTGATTGGATGTTGGGATGGGACCTATGCTACTTACCTGTACTTACCTCGAACCTGGAGATGACCGACCCTGGCCCAAATTGGATGGGTGGATGACTAACTCCAATATAGAGTAGTTCACTGGGATAGGTGGCATGGTACCCAGATCTGCGTAAAACCTGGAATAGGTGGCAAGACTATGGACCTGCGTAAAACCTGATAAATTATGGGGGGGGAGTGTTAGTGTGGGTACATACTTTGGAGGAGATGGGAGTCAGGAAAAGGACATAGCTGGGGGTGTTGGATGGAAACGGACGGCGAAAGCAACAGATGGGGGAAAGATAAGGGGGTGCCATAGGGAAAGAAATTATATTTAAAATTTAGAAGAAAGCCATGCAGAGCAAGAAAAAACCCACATAAGAGAATGAAGCCAAATGAAGTGCAATGAAAGAAAGCCAAGTATGGAGCCGTCCTGGGCATGACGTTAAACTGCAACCAGGGGGGGAGGCCAAGAAGGCCAGATGGGGTCCAATAGCCTGATGAAGGACCATTTACTCCGAAACGTCGCGACGGGCCCCATCTTTGAAAAGCGCTCAAGAGGGAGGTTATTATTTATGATACAAAGGCGAACCTAACTGACTTACATTTGCACTGGCACTCAAAGACACGAAGCTCATTCATGCTCGTTTAAAGCCAATTACCGATGCTAATTAAGCACAATGCAAATGGTTAGATATACAGTAAAATGCTAAAGAAAACACCATTTGAATGTTTATTTTGAGCCCAATTTTAGGGGGGGAGTGTTGAAGGTGCTTGGTGAACTCTGGGAGATGGACCAAGGAGTCGATGTGGCAGGCCCGTGCACCTCCCCACCGTACACTGTGCGGTGGGAATCCTGTTTCTTACCCTAACCAGCCAGTGCCGTCCTTCGGCTTCCCGTCTCTTGGAGGGAACCTCGTTACCTCAACCCAGGTCAGATGCCTTGTACTTACCTTAACCTCATTGGATGTGTGTGTGTTAACCCTAACCCCAACCCTAACCCTAACCCCAACCCCAACCCTAACCCTAGCCCTAACCCTAACCCTAACCCCAACCCTATGGATGTGGTATGTCTGAACCCTATTGTGTGGACTGTACATAACCCTAAAACTAGCCTAATTAGAACCCAAATTGTGGACTACAAATACTCACCTAGATACTTACCTGATTGGATGTTGGGATGGGACCTATGCTACTTACCTGTACTTACCTCGAACCTGGAGATGACCGACCCTGGCCCAAATTGGATGGGTGGATGACTAACTCCAATATAGAGTAGTTCACTGGGATAGGTGGCATGGTACCCAGATCTGCGTAAAACCTGGAATAGGTGGCAAGACTATGGACCTGCGTAAAACCTGATAAATTATGGGGGGGGAGTGTTAGTGTGGGTACATACTTTGGAGGAGATGGGAGTCAGGAAAAGGACATAGCTGGGGGTGTTGGATGGAAACGGACGGCGAAAGCAACAGATGGGGGAAAGATAAGGGGGTGCCATAGGGAAAGAAATTATATTTAAAATTTAGAAGAAAGCCATGCAGAGCAAGAAAAAACCCACATAAGAGAATGAAGCCAAATGAAGTGCAATGAAAGAAAGCCAAGTATGGAGCCGTCCTGGGCATGACGTTAAACTGCAACCAGGGGGGGAGGCCAAGAAGGCCAGATGGGGTCCAATAGCCTGATGAAGGACCATTTACTCCGAAACGTCGCGACGGGCCCCATCTTTGAAAAGCGCTCAAGAGGGAGGTTATTATTTATGATACAAAGGCGAACCTAACTGACTTACATTTGCACTGGCACTCAAAGACACGAAGCTCATTCATGCTCGTTTAAAGCCAATTACCGATGCTAATTAAGCACAATGCAAATGGTTAGATATACAGTAAAATGCTAAAGAAAACACCATTTGAATGTTTATTTTGAGCCCAATTTTAGGGGGGGAGTGTTGAAGGTGCTTGGTGAACTCTGGGAGATGGACCAAGGAGTCGATGTGGCAGGCCCGTGCACCTCCCCACCGTACACTGTGCGGTGGGAATCCTGTTTCTTACCCTAACCAGCCAGTGCCGTCCTTCGGCTTCCCGTCTCTTGGAGGGAACCTCGTTACCTCAACCCAGGTCAGATGCCTTGTACTTACCTTAACCTCATTGGATGTGTGTGTGTTAACCCTAACCCCAACCCTAACCCTAACCCCAACCCCAACCCTAACCCTAGCCCTAACCCTAACCCTAACCCCAACCCTATGGATGTGGTATGTCTGAACCCTATTGTGTGGACTGTACATAACCCTAAAACTAGCCTAATTAGAACCCAAATTGTGGACTACAAATACTCACCTAGATACTTACCTGATTGGATGTTGGGATGGGACCTATGCTACTTACCTGTACTTACCTCGAACCTGGAGATGACCGACCCTGGCCCAAATTGGATGGGTGGATGACTAACTCCAATATAGAGTAGTTCACTGGGATAGGTGGCATGGTACCCAGATCTGCGTAAAACCTGGAATAGGTGGCAAGACTATGGACCTGCGTAAAACCTGATAAATTATGGGGGGGGAGTGTTAGTGTGGGTACATACTTTGGAGGAGATGGGAGTCAGGAAAAGGACATAGCTGGGGGTGTTGGATGGAAACGGACGGCGAAAGCAACAGATGGGGGAAAGATAAGGGGGTGCCATAGGGAAAGAAATTATATTTAAAATTTAGAAGAAAGCCATGCAGAGCAAGAAAAAACCCACATAAGAGAATGAAGCCAAATGAAGTGCAATGAAAGAAAGCCAAGTATGGAGCCGTCCTGGGCATGACGTTAAACTGCAACCAGGGGGGGAGGCCAAGAAGGCCAGATGGGGTCCAATAGCCTGATGAAGGACCATTTACTCCGAAACGTCGCGACGGGCCCCATCTTTGAAAAGCGCTCAAGAGGGAGGTTATTATTTATGATACAAAGGCGAACCTAACTGACTTACATTTGCACTGGCACTCAAAGACACGAAGCTCATTCATGCTCGTTTAAAGCCAATTACCGATGCTAATTAAGCACAATGCAAATGGTTAGATATACAGTAAAATGCTAAAGAAAACACCATTTGAATGTTTATTTTGAGCCCAATTTTAGGGGGGGAGTGTTGAAGGTGCTTGGTGAACTCTGGGAGATGGACCAAGGAGTCGATGTGGCAGGCCCGTGCACCTCCCCACCGTACACTGTGCGGTGGGAATCCTGTTTCTTACCCTAACCAGCCAGTGCCGTCCTTCGGCTTCCCGTCTCTTGGAGGGAACCTCGTTACCTCAACCCAGGTCAGATGCCTTGTACTTACCTTAACCTCATTGGATGTGTGTGTGTTAACCCTAACCCCAACCCTAACCCTAACCCCAACCCCAACCCTAACCCTAGCCCTAACCCTAACCCTAACCCCAACCCTATGGATGTGGTATGTCTGAACCCTATTGTGTGGACTGTACATAACCCTAAAACTAGCCTAATTAGAACCCAAATTGTGGACTACAAATACTCACCTAGATACTTACCTGATTGGATGTTGGGATGGGACCTATGCTACTTACCTGTACTTACCTCGAACCTGGAGATGACCGACCCTGGCCCAAATTGGATGGGTGGATGACTAACTCCAATATAGAGTAGTTCACTGGGATAGGTGGCATGGTACCCAGATCTGCGTAAAACCTGGAATAGGTGGCAAGACTATGGACCTGCGTAAAACCTGATAAATTATGGGGGGGGAGTGTTAGTGTGGGTACATACTTTGGAGGAGATGGGAGTCAGGAAAAGGACATAGCTGGGGGTGTTGGATGGAAACGGACGGCGAAAGCAACAGATGGGGGAAAGATAAGGGGGTGCCATAGGGAAAGAAATTATATTTAAAATTTAGAAGAAAGCCATGCAGAGCAAGAAAAAACCCACATAAGAGAATGAAGCCAAATGAAGTGCAATGAAAGAAAGCCAAGTATGGAGCCGTCCTGGGCATGACGTTAAACTGCAACCAGGGGGGGAGGCCAAGAAGGCCAGATGGGGTCCAATAGCCTGATGAAGGACCATTTACTCCGAAACGTCGCGACGGGCCCCATCTTTGAAAAGCGCTCAAGAGGGAGGTTATTATTTATGATACAAAGGCGAACCTAACTGACTTACATTTGCACTGGCACTCAAAGACACGAAGCTCATTCATGCTCGTTTAAAGCCAATTACCGATGCTAATTAAGCACAATGCAAATGGTTAGATATACAGTAAAATGCTAAAGAAAACACCATTTGAATGTTTATTTTGAGCCCAATTTTAGGGGGGGAGTGTTGAAGGTGCTTGGTGAACTCTGGGAGATGGACCAAGGAGTCGATGTGGCAGGCCCGTGCACCTCCCCACCGTACACTGTGCGGTGGGAATCCTGTTTCTTACCCTAACCAGCCAGTGCCGTCCTTCGGCTTCCCGTCTCTTGGAGGGAACCTCGTTACCTCAACCCAGGTCAGATGCCTTGTACTTACCTTAACCTCATTGGATGTGTGTGTGTTAACCCTAACCCCAACCCTAACCCTAACCCCAACCCCAACCCTAACCCTAGCCCTAACCCTAACCCTAACCCCAACCCTATGGATGTGGTATGTCTGAACCCTATTGTGTGGACTGTACATAACCCTAAAACTAGCCTAATTAGAACCCAAATTGTGGACTACAAATACTCACCTAGATACTTACCTGATTGGATGTTGGGATGGGACCTATGCTACTTACCTGTACTTACCTCGAACCTGGAGATGACCGACCCTGGCCCAAATTGGATGGGTGGATGACTAACTCCAATATAGAGTAGTTCACTGGGATAGGTGGCATGGTACCCAGATCTGCGTAAAACCTGGAATAGGTGGCAAGACTATGGACCTGCGTAAAACCTGATAAATTATGGGGGGGGAGTGTTAGTGTGGGTACATACTTTGGAGGAGATGGGAGTCAGGAAAAGGACATAGCTGGGGGTGTTGGATGGAAACGGACGGCGAAAGCAACAGATGGGGGAAAGATAAGGGGGTGCCATAGGGAAAGAAATTATATTTAAAATTTAGAAGAAAGCCATGCAGAGCAAGAAAAAACCCACATAAGAGAATGAAGCCAAATGAAGTGCAATGAAAGAAAGCCAAGTATGGAGCCGTCCTGGGCATGACGTTAAACTGCAACCAGGGGGGGAGGCCAAGAAGGCCAGATGGGGTCCAATAGCCTGATGAAGGACCATTTACTCCGAAACGTCGCGACGGGCCCCATCTTTGAAAAGCGCTCAAGAGGGAGGTTATTATTTATGATACAAAGGCGAACCTAACTGACTTACATTTGCACTGGCACTCAAAGACACGAAGCTCATTCATGCTCGTTTAAAGCCAATTACCGATGCTAATTAAGCACAATGCAAATGGTTAGATATACAGTAAAATGCTAAAGAAAACACCATTTGAATGTTTATTTTGAGCCCAATTTTAGGGGGGGAGTGTTGAAGGTGCTTGGTGAACTCTGGGAGATGGACCAAGGAGTCGATGTGGCAGGCCCGTGCACCTCCCCACCGTACACTGTGCGGTGGGAATCCTGTTTCTTACCCTAACCAGCCAGTGCCGTCCTTCGGCTTCCCGTCTCTTGGAGGGAACCTCGTTACCTCAACCCAGGTCAGATGCCTTGTACTTACCTTAACCTCATTGGATGTGTGTGTGTTAACCCTAACCCCAACCCTAACCCTAACCCCAACCCCAACCCTAACCCTAGCCCTAACCCTAACCCTAACCCCAACCCTATGGATGTGGTATGTCTGAACCCTATTGTGTGGACTGTACATAACCCTAAAACTAGCCTAATTAGAACCCAAATTGTGGACTACAAATACTCACCTAGATACTTACCTGATTGGATGTTGGGATGGGACCTATGCTACTTACCTGTACTTACCTCGAACCTGGAGATGACCGACCCTGGCCCAAATTGGATGGGTGGATGACTAACTCCAATATAGAGTAGTTCACTGGGATAGGTGGCATGGTACCCAGATCTGCGTAAAACCTGGAATAGGTGGCAAGACTATGGACCTGCGTAAAACCTGATAAATTATGGGGGGGGAGTGTTAGTGTGGGTACATACTTTGGAGGAGATGGGAGTCAGGAAAAGGACATAGCTGGGGGTGTTGGATGGAAACGGACGGCGAAAGCAACAGATGGGGGAAAGATAAGGGGGTGCCATAGGGAAAGAAATTATATTTAAAATTTAGAAGAAAGCCATGCAGAGCAAGAAAAAACCCACATAAGAGAATGAAGCCAAATGAAGTGCAATGAAAGAAAGCCAAGTATGGAGCCGTCCTGGGCATGACGTTAAACTGCAACCAGGGGGGGAGGCCAAGAAGGCCAGATGGGGTCCAATAGCCTGATGAAGGACCATTTACTCCGAAACGTCGCGACGGGCCCCATCTTTGAAAAGCGCTCAAGAGGGAGGTTATTATTTATGATACAAAGGCGAACCTAACTGACTTACATTTGCACTGGCACTCAAAGACACGAAGCTCATTCATGCTCGTTTAAAGCCAATTACCGATGCTAATTAAGCACAATGCAAATGGTTAGATATACAGTAAAATGCTAAAGAAAACACCATTTGAATGTTTATTTTGAGCCCAATTTTAGGGGGGGAGTGTTGAAGGTGCTTGGTGAACTCTGGGAGATGGACCAAGGAGTCGATGTGGCAGGCCCGTGCACCTCCCCACCGTACACTGTGCGGTGGGAATCCTGTTTCTTACCCTAACCAGCCAGTGCCGTCCTTCGGCTTCCCGTCTCTTGGAGGGAACCTCGTTACCTCAACCCAGGTCAGATGCCTTGTACTTACCTTAACCTCATTGGATGTGTGTGTGTTAACCCTAACCCCAACCCTAACCCTAACCCCAACCCCAACCCTAACCCTAGCCCTAACCCTAACCCTAACCCCAACCCTATGGATGTGGTATGTCTGAACCCTATTGTGTGGACTGTACATAACCCTAAAACTAGCCTAATTAGAACCCAAATTGTGGACTACAAATACTCACCTAGATACTTACCTGATTGGATGTTGGGATGGGACCTATGCTACTTACCTGTACTTACCTCGAACCTGGAGATGACCGACCCTGGCCCAAATTGGATGGGTGGATGACTAACTCCAATATAGAGTAGTTCACTGGGATAGGTGGCATGGTACCCAGATCTGCGTAAAACCTGGAATAGGTGGCAAGACTATGGACCTGCGTAAAACCTGATAAATTATGGGGGGGGAGTGTTAGTGTGGGTACATACTTTGGAGGAGATGGGAGTCAGGAAAAGGACATAGCTGGGGGTGTTGGATGGAAACGGACGGCGAAAGCAACAGATGGGGGAAAGATAAGGGGGTGCCATAGGGAAAGAAATTATATTTAAAATTTAGAAGGAAGCCATTAAGAGAATGAAGCCAAATGTAGTGCAATGAAAGAAAGCCAAGTATGGAGCCGTCCTGGGCATGACGTTAAACTGCAACCAGGGGGGGAGGCCAAGAAGGCCAGATGGGGTCCAATAGCCTGATGAAGGACCATTTACTCCGAAACGTCGCGACGGGCCCCATCTTTGAAAAGCGCTCAAGAGGGAGGTTATTATTTATGATACAAAGGCGAACCTAACTGACTTACATTTGCACTGGCACTCAAAGACACGAAGCTCATTTATGCTCGTTTAAAGCCAATTACCGATGCTAATTAAGCACAATGCAAATTGTTATATATACAGTAAAATGCTCAACAGGAGAGAAAACACAATTTGAATGTTTATTTTGAGCCCAATTTTAGGGGGGGAGTGTTGAAGGTGCTTGGTGAACTCTGGGAGATGGACCAAGGAGTCGATGTGGCAGGCCCGTGCACCTCCCCACCGTACACTGTGCGGTGGGAATCCTGTTTCTTACCCTAACCAGCCAGTGCCGTCCTTCGGCTTCCCGTCTCTTGGAGGGAACCTCGTTACCTCAACCCAGGTCAGATGCCTTGTACTTACCTTAACCTCATTGGATGTGTGTGCGTTAACCCTAACCCCAACCCTAACCCTAACCCCAACCCCAACCCTAACCCTAGCCCTAACCCTAACCCTAACCCCAACCCTATGGATGTGGTATGTCTGAACCCTATTGTGTGGACTGTACATAACCCTAAAACTAGCCTAATTAGAACCCAAATTGTGGACTACAAATACTCACCTAGATACTTACCTGATTGGATGTTGGGATGGGACCTATGCTACTTACCTGTACTTACCTCGAACCTGGAGATGACCGACCCTGGCCCAAATTGGATGGGTGGATGACTAACTCCAATATAGAGTAGTTCACTGGGATAGGTGGCATGGTACCCAGATCTGCGTAAAACCTGGAATAGGTGGCAAGACTATGGACCTGCGTAAAACCTGATAAATTATGGGGGGGGAGTGTTAGTGTGGGTACATACTTTGGAGGAGATGGGAGTCAGGAAAAGGACATAGCTGGGGGTGTTGGATGGAAACGGACGGCGAAAGCAACAGATGGGGGAAAGATAAGGGGGTGCCATAGGGAAAGAAATTATATTTAAAATTTAGAAGAAAGCCATTAAGAGAATGAAGCCAAATGTAGTGCAATGAAAGAAAGCCAAGTATGGAGCCGTCCTGGGCATGACGTTAAACTGCAACCAGGGGGGGAGGCCAAGAAGGCCAGATGGGGTCCAATAGCCTGATGAAGGACCATTTACTCCGAAACGTCGCGACGGGCCCCATCTTTGAAAAGCGCTCAAGAGGGAGGTTATTATTTATGATACAAAGGCGAACCTAACTGACTTACATTTGCACTGGCACTCAAAGACACGAAGCTCATTTATGCTCGTTTAAAGCCAATTACCGATGCTAATTAAGCACAATGCAAATGGTTAGATATACAGTAAAATGCTAAAGAAAACACCATTTGAATGTTTATTTTGAGCCCAATTTTAGGGGGGGAGTGTTGAAGGTGCTTGGTGAACTCTGGGAGATGGACCAAGGAGTCGATGTGGCAGGCCCGTGCACCTCCCCACCGTACACTGTGCGGTGGGAATCCTGTTTCTTACCCTAACCAGCCAGTGCCGTCCTTCGGCTTCCCGTCTCTTGGAGGGAACCTCGTTACCTCAACCCAGGTCAGATGCCTTGTACTTACCTTAACCTCATTGGAAGAGAAAAAGAAGAAAAAAGAAAAACCGTCCTGGGCATGACGTTAAACTGCAACCAGGGGGGGAGGCCAAGAAGGCCAGATGGGGTCCAATAGCCTGATGAAGGACCATTTACTCCGAAACGTCGCGACGGGCCCCATCTTTGAAAAGCGCTCAAGAGGGAGGTTATTATTTATGATACAAAGGCGAACCTAACTGACTTACATTTGCACTGGCACTCAAAGACACGAAGCTCATTCATGCTCGTTTAAAGCCAATTACCGATGCTAATTAAGCACAATGCAAATGGTTAGATATACAGTAAAATGCTAAAGAAAACACCATTTGAATGTTTATTTTGAGCCCAATTTTAGGGGGGGAGTGTTGAAGGTGCTTGGTGAACTCTGGGAGATGGACCAAGGAGTCGATGTGGCAGGCCCGTGCACCTCCCCACCGTACACTGTGCGGTGGGAATCCTGTTTCTTACCCTAACCAGCCAGTGCCGTCCTTCGGCTTCCCGTCTCTTGGAGGGAACCTCGTTACCTCAACCCAGGTCAGATGCCTTGTACTTACCTTAACCTCATTGGAAGAGAAAAAGAAGAAAAAAGAAAAACCGTCCTGGGCATGACGTTAAACTGCAACCAGGGGGGGAGGCCAAGAAGGCCAGATGGGGTCCAATAGCCTGATGAAGGACCATTTACTCCGAAACGTCGCGACGGGCCCCATCTTTGAAAAGCGCTCAAGAGGGAGGTTATTATTTATGATACAAAGGCGAACCTAACTGACTTACATTTGCACTGGCACTCAAAGACACGAAGCTCATTCATGCTCGTTTAAAGCCAATTACCGATGCTAATTAAGCACAATGCAAATGGTTAGATATACAGTAAAATGCTAAAGAAAACACCATTTGAATGTTTATTTTGAGCCCAATTTTAGGGGGGGAGTGTTGAAGGTGCTTGGTGAACTCTGGGAGATGGACCAAGGAGTCGATGTGGCAGGCCCGTGCACCTCCCCACCGTACACTGTGCGGTGGGAATCCTGTTTCTTACCCTAACCCTAACCCTAACCCTAACCCCTAACCCTAACCCTAACCCTAACCCTAACCCTAACCCTAACCCTAACCCTAAACCCTAACCCTAACCCTAACCCTAACCCTAACCCTAACCCTAACCCTAACCCTAACCCTAACCCTAACCCTAACCCTAACCTAACCCTAACCCTAACCCTAACCCTAACCCTAACCCCTAACCCCTAACCCTAACCCTAACCCTAACCCTAACCCTAACCCTAAACCCTAACCCTAACCCTAACCCTAACCCTAACCCTAACCCCTAACCCCTAACCCTAACCCCTAACCCCAAACCCTAACCCTAACCCTAACCCCTAACCCCTAACCCCTAACCCTAACCCTAACCCTAACCCTAACCCTAACCCTAACCCGAGGGTTCGAATCCCAGAGATTCCCCCATAGGAATGAATGGTCGAAATGCCCCATTGAAATGAATGGCGGGCTACCAGGTGTCAAAGTCCCCCAATGAACCTGGGAAGGAAAGAGCTGTCAGGATGGCCGAGCGGTCTAAGTCGCTGCGCTCGGGTCGCAGTCCCCACTGGAGGCGCGGGTTCGAATCCCAGAGATTCCCCCATAGGAATGAATGGACGAAATGCCCAATTGAAATGAATGGCGGGTTACCAGGTGTCAAAGTCCCCCAATGAACCTGGGAAGGAAAGAGCTGTCAGGATGGCCGAGCGGTCTAAGTCGCTGCGCTCGGGTCGCAGTCCCCACTGGAGGCGCGGGTTCGAATCCCAGAGATTCCCCCATAGGAATGAATGGTCGAAATGCCCAATTGAAATGAATGGCGGGCTACCAGGTGTCAAAGTCCCCCAATGAACCTGGGAAGGAAAGAGCTGTCAGGATGGCTGGGCGGTCTAAGTCGCTGCGTTCGGGTCGCAGTCCCCACTGGAGGCGAGGGTTCGAATCCCCGAGATTCCCCCATAGGAATGAATGGTCGAAATGCCCCATTGAAATGAATGGCGGGCTACCAGGTGTCAAAGTCCCCCAATGAACCTGGGAAGGAAAGAGCTGTCAGGATGGCCGAGTGGTCTAAGTCGCTGCGCTCGGGTCGCAGTCCCCACTGGAGGCGCGGGTTCGAATCCCAGAGATTCCCCCATAGGAATGAATGTTCGAAATGCCCAATTGAAATGAATGGCGGGCTACCAGGTGTCAAAGTCCCCCAATGAACCTGGGAAGGAAAGAGCTGTCAGGATGGCCGAGTGGTCTAAGTCGCTGCGCTCGGGTCGCAGTCCCCACTGGAGGCGCGGGTTCGAATCCCAGAGATTCCCCCATAGGAATGAATGGTCGAAATGCCCAATTGAAATGAATGGCGGGATACCAGGTGTCAAAGTCCACCATTGAACCTGGGAAGGAAAGAGCTGTCAGGATGGCCGAGCGGTCTAAGTCGCTGCTCTCGGGTCGCAGTCCCCACTGGAGGCGCGGGTTCGAATCCCAGAGATTCCCCCATAGGAATGAAAGGTCGAAATGCCCAATTGAAATAAATGGCGGGCTACCAGGTGTCAAAGTCCCCCAATGAACCTGGGAAGGAAAGAGCTGTCAGGATGGCTGAGCGGTCTAAGTCGCTGCGTTCGGGTCGCAGTCCCCACTGGAGGCGAGGGTTCGAATCCCAGAGATTCCCCCATAGGAATGAATGGTCGAAATGCCCCATTGAAATGAATGGCGGGCTACCAGGTGTCAAAGTCCCCCAATGAACCTGGGAAGGAAAGAGCTGTCAGGATGGCCGAGTGGTCTAAGTCGCTGCGCTCGGGTCGCAGTCCCCACTGGAGGCGCGGGTTCGAATCCCAGAGATTCCCCCATAGGAATGAATGGTCGAAATGCCCAATTGAAATGAATGGCGGGCTACCAGGTGTCAAAGTCCCCCAATGAACCTGGGAAGGAAAGACCTGTCAGGATGGCTGAGCGGTCTAAGTCGCTGCGCTCGGGTCGCAGTCCCCACTGGAGGCGAGGGTTCGAATCCCCGAGATTCCCCCATAGGAATGAATGGTCGAAATGCCCCATTGAAATGAATGGCGGGCTACCAGGTGTCAAAGTCCCCTAATGAACCTGGGAAGGAAAGAGCTGTCAGGATGGCCGAGTGGTCTAAGTCGCTGCGCTCGGGTCGCAGTCCCCACTGGAGGCGCGGGTTCGAATCCCAGAGATTTCCCCATAGGAATGAATGTTCGAAATGCCCAATTGAAATGAATGGCGGGCTACCAGGTGTCAAAGTCCCCCAATGAACCTGGGAAGGAAAGAGCTGTCAGGATGGCTGAGCGGTCTAAGTCGCTGCGCTCGGGTCGCAGTCCCCACTGGAGGCGCGGGTTCGAATCCCAGAGATTCCCCCATAGGAATGAATGGTCGAAATGCCCAATTGAAAAGAATGGCGGGCTACCAGGTGTCAAAGTCCCCCAATGAACCTGGGAAGGAAAGAGCTGTCAGGATGGCTGAGCGGTCTAAGTCGCTGCGCTCGGGTCGCAGTCCCCACTGGAGGCGCGGGTTCGAATCCCAGAGATTCCCCCATAGGAATGAATGGTCGAAATGCCCAATTGAAATGAATGGCGGGATACCAGGTGTCAAAGTCCACCATTGAACCTGGGAAGGAAAGAGCTGTCAGGATGGCCGAGCGGTCTAAGTCGCTGCGCTCGGGTCGCAGTCCCCACTGGAGGCGCGGGTTCGAATCCCAGAGATTCCCCCATAGGAATGAATGTTCGAAATGCCCAATTGAAATGAATGGCGGGCTACCAGGTGTCAAAGTCCCCCAATGAACCTGGGAAGGAAAGAGCTGTCAGGATGGCTGAGCGGTCTAAGTCGCTGCGTTCGGGTCGCAGTCCCCACTGGAGGCGAGGGTTCGAATCCCCGAGATTCCCCCATAGGAATGAATGGTCGAAATGCCCCATTGAAATGAATGGCGGGCTACCAGGTGTCAAAGTCCCCCAATGAACCTGGGAAGGAAAGAGCTGTCAGGATGGCCGAGTGGTCTAAGTCGCTGCGCTCGGGTCGCAGTCCCCACTGGAGGCGCGGGTTCGAATCCCAGAGATTCCCCCATAGGAATGAATGGTCGAAATGCCCCATTGAAATGAATGGCGGGCTACCAGGTGTCAAAGTCCCCCAATGAACCTGGGAAGGAAAGAGCTGTCAGGATGGCCGAGTGGTCTAAGTCGCTGCGCTCGGGTCGCAGTCCCCACTGGAGGCGCGGGTTCGAATCCCAGAGATTCCCCCATAGGAATGAATGGTCGAAATGCCCAATTGAAATGAATGGCGGGCTACCAGGTGTCAAAGTCCCCCAATGAACCTGGGAAGGAAAGAGCTGTCAGGATTGCTGAGCGGTCTAAGTCGCTGCGCTCGGGTCGCAGTCCCCACTGAAGGCGCGGGTTCGAATCCCAGAGATTCCCCCATAGGAATGAATGGTCGAAATGCCCAATTGAAATGAATGGCGGGCTACCAGGTGTCAAAGTCCCCCAATGAACCTGGGAAGGAAAGAGCTGTCAGGATGGCTGAGCGGTCTAAGTCGCTGCGCTCGGGTCGCAGTCCCCACTGGAGGCGCGGGTTCGAATCCCAGAGATTCCCCCATAGGAATGAATGGTCGAAATGCCCAATTGAAATGAATGGCGGGATACCAGGTGTCAAAGTCCACCATTGAACCTGGGAAGGAAAGAGCTGTCAGGATGGCCGAGCGGTCTAAGTCGCTGCGCTCGGGTCGCAGTCCCCACTGGAGGCGCGGGTTCGAATCCCAGAGATTCCCCCATAGGAATGAAAGGTCGAAATGCCCAATTGAAATAAATGGCGGGCTACCAGGTGTCAAAGTCCCCCAATGAACCTGGGAAGGAAAGAGCTGTCAGGATGGCCGAGCGGTCTAAGTCGCTGCGCTCGGGTCGCAGTCCCCACTGGAGGCGCGGGTTCGAATCCCAGAGATTCCCCCATAGGAATGAATGGTCGAAATGTCCAATTGAAATGAATGGCGGGCTACCAGGTGTCAAAGTCCCCCAATGAACCTGGGAAGGAAAGAGCTGTCAGGATGGCTGAGCGGTCTAAGTCGCTGCGTTCGGGTCGCAGTCCCCACTGGAGGCGAGGGTTCGAATCCCAGAGATTCCCCCATAGGAATGAATGGTCGAAATGCCCCATTGAAATGAATGGCGGGATACCAGGTGTCAAAGTCCCCCATTGAACATTGGAAGGAAAGAGCTGTCAGGATGGCTGAGCGGTCTAAGTCGCTGCGCTCGGGTCGCAGTCCCCACTGGAGGCGCGGGTTCGAATCCCAGAGATTCCCCCATAGGAATGAATGGTCGAAATGCCCCATTGAAATGAATGGCGGGCTACCAGGTGTCAAAGTCCCCCAATGAACCTGGGAAGGAAAGAGCTGTCAGGATGGCCGAGCGGTCTAAGTCGCTGCGCTCGGGTCGCAGTCCCCACTGGAGGCGCGGGTTCGAATCCCAGAGATTCCCCCATAGGAATGAATGGTCGAAATGCCCAATTGAAATGAATGGCGGGCTACCAGGTGTCAAAGTCCCCCAATGAACCTGGGAAGGAAAGAGCTGTCAGGATGGCTGGGCGGTCTAAGTCGCTGCGTTCGGGTCGCAGTCCCCACTGGAGGCGAGGGTTCGAATCCCCGAGATTCCCCCATAGGAATGAATGTTCGAAATGCCCCATTGAAATGAATGGCGGGCTACCAGGTGTCAAAGTCCCCCAATGAACCTGGGAAGGAAAGAGCTGTCAGGATGGCCGAGTGGTCTAAGTCGCTGCGCTCGGGTCGCAGTCCCCACTGGAGGCGCGGGTTCGAATCCCAGAGATTCCCCCATAGGAATGAATGTTCGAAATGCCCAATTGAAATGAATGGCGGGCTACCAGGTGTCAAAGTCCCCCAATGAACCTGGGAAGGAAAGAGCTGTCAGGATGGCCGAGTGGTCTAAGTCGCTGCGCTCGGGTCGCAGTCCCCACTGGAGGCGCGGGTTCGAATCCCAGAGATTCCCCCATAGGAATGAATGGTCGAAATGCCCAATTGAAATGAATGGCGGGATACCAGGTGTCAAAGTCCACCATTGAACCTGGGAAGGAAAGAGCTGTCAGGATGGCCGAGCGGTCTAAGTCGCTGCTCTCGGGTCGCAGTCCCCACTGGAGGCGCGGGTTCGAATCCCAGAGATTCCCCCATAGGAATGAAAGGTCGAAATGCCCAATTGAAATAAATGGCGGGCTACCAGGTGTCAAAGTCCCCCAATGAACCTGGGAAGGAAAAGAGCTGTCAGGATGGCCGAGCGGTCTAAGTCGCTGCGCTCGGGTCGCAGTCCCCACTGGAGGCGCGGGTTCGAATCCCAGAGATTCCCCCATAGGAATGAATGGTCGAAATGCCCCATTGAAATGAATGGCGGGCTACCAGGTGTCAAAGTCCCTCAATGAACCTGGGAAGGAAAGAGCTGTCAGGATGGCCGAGCGGTCTAAGTCGCTGCGCTCGGGTCGCAGTCCCCACTGGAGGCGCGGGTTCGAATCCCAGAGATTCCCCCATAGGAATGAATGGTCGAAATGCCCAATTGAAATGAATGGCGGGCTACCAGGTGTCAAAGTCCCCCATTGAACCTTGGAAGGAAAGAGCTGTCAGGATGGCCGAGCGGTCTAAGTCGCTGCTCTCGGGTCGCAGTCCCCACTGGAGGCGCGGGTTCGAATCCCAGAGATTCCCCCATAGGAATGAATGGTCGAAATGCCCAATTGAAATGAATGGCGGGCTACCAGGTGTCAAAGTCCCCCAATGAACCTGGGAAGGAAAGAGCTGTCAGGATGGCTGGGCGGTCTAAGTCGCTGCGTTCGGGTCGCAGTCCCCACTGGAGGCGAGGGTTCGAATCCCCGAGATTCCCCCATAGGAATGAATGGTCGAAATGCCCCATTGAAATGAATGGCGGGCTACCAGGTGTCAAAGTCCCCCAATGAACCTGGGAAGGAAAGAGCTGTCAGGATAGCCGAGTGGTCTAAGTCGCTGCGCTCGGGTCGCAGTCCCCACTGGAGGCGCGGGTTCGAATCCCAGAGATTCCCCCATAGGAATGAATGTTCGAAATGCCCAATTGAAATGAATGGCGGGCTACCAGGTGTCAAAGTCCCCCAATGAACCTGGGAAGGAAAGAGCTGTCAGGATGGCCGAGTGGTCTAAGTCGCTGCGCTCGGGTCGCAGTCCCCACTGGAGGCGCGGGTTCGAATCCCAGAGATTCCCCCATAGGAATGAATGGTCGAAATGCCCAATTGAAATGAATGGCGGGATACCAGGTGTCAAAGTCCACCATTGAACCTGGGAAGGAAAGAGCTGTCAGGATGGCCGAGCGGTCTAAGTCGCTGCTCTCGGGTCGCAGTCCCCACTGGAGGCGCGGGTTCGAATCCCAGAGATTCCCCCATAGGAATGAAAGGTCGAAATGCCCAATTGAAATAAATGGCGGGCTACCAGGTGTCAAAGTCCCCCAATGAACCTGGGAAGGAAAGAGCTGTCAGGATGGCTGAGCGGTCTAAGTCGCTGCGTTCGGGTCGCAGTCCCCACTGGAGGCGAGGGTTCGAATCCCAGAGATTCCCCCATAGGAATGAATGGTCGAAATGCCCCATTGAAATGAATGGCGGGCTACCAGGTGTCAAAGTCCCCCAATGAACCTGGGAAGGAAAGAGCTGTCAGGATGGCCGAGTGGTCTAAGTCGCTGCGCTCGGGTCGCAGTCCCCACTGGAGGCGCGGGTTCGAATCCCAGAGATTCCCCCATAGGAATGAATGGTCGAAATGCCCAATTGAAATGAATGGCGGGCTACCAGGTGTCAAAGTCCCCCAATGAACCTGGGAAGGAAAGACCTGTCAGGATGGCTGAGCGGTCTAAGTCGCTGCGCTCGGGTCGCAGTCCCCACTGGAGGCGAGGGTTCGAATCCCCGAGATTCCCCCATAGGAATGAATGGTCGAAATGCCCCATTGAAATGAATGGCGGGCTACCAGGTGTCAAAGTCCCCTAATGAACCTGGGAAGGAAAGAGCTGTCAGGATGGCCGAGTGGTCTAAGTCGCTGCGCTCGGGTCGCAGTCCCCACTGGAGGCGCGGGTTCGAATCCCAGAGATTCCCCCATAGGAATGAATGTTCGAAATGCCCAATTGAAATGAATGGCGGGCTACCAGGTGTCAAAGTCCCCCAATGAACCTGGGAAGGAAAGAGCTGTCAGGATGGCTGAGCGGTCTAAGTCGCTGCGCTCGGGTCGCAGTCCCCACTGGAGGCGCGGGTTCGAATCCCAGAGATTCCCCCATAGGAATGAATGGTCGAAATGCCCAATTGAAAAGAATGGCGGGCTACCAGGTGTCAAAGTCCCCCAATGAACCTGGGAAGGAAAGAGCTGTCAGGATGGCTGAGCGGTCTAAGTCGCTGCGCTCGGGTCGCAGTCCCCACTGGAGGCGCGGGTTCGAATCCCAGAGATTCCCCCATAGGAATGAATGGTCGAAATGCCCAATTGAAATGAATGGCGGGCTACCAGGTGTCAAAGTCCCCCAATGAACCTGGGAAGGAAAGAGCTGTCAGGATGGCTGAGCGGTCTAAGTCGCTGCGCTCGGGTCGCAGTCCCCACTGGAGGCGCGGGTTCGAATCCCAGAGATTCCCCCATAGGAATGAATGGTCGAAATGCCCAATTGAAATGAATGGCGGGCTACCAGGTGTCAAAGTCCCCCATTGAACATTGGAAGGAAAGAAATGTCAGGATGGCCGAGCGGTCTAAGTCGCTGCGTTCGGGTCGCAGTCCCCACTGGAGGCGAGGGTTCGAATCCCAGAGATTCCCCCATAGGAATGAATGGTCGAAATGCCCCATTGAAATGAATGGCGGGATACCAGGTGTCAAAGTCCCTCAATGAACCTGGGAAGGAAAGAGCTGTCAGGATGGCCGAGCGGTCTAAGTCGCTGCGCTCGGGTCGCAGTCCCCACTGGAGGCGCGGGTTCGAATCCCAGAGATTCCCCCATAGGAATGAATGGTCGAAATGCCCAATTGAAATGAATGGCGGGCTACCAGGTGTCAAAGTCCCCCATTGAACCTTGGAAGGAAAGAGCTGTCAGGATGGCCGAGCGGTCTAAGTCGCTGCGCTCGGGTCGCAGTCCCCACTGGAGGCGCGGGTTCGAATCCCAGAGATTCCCCCATAGGAATGAATGGTCGAAATGCCCAATTGAAATGAATGGCGGGCTACCAGGTGTCAAAGTCCCCCAATGAACCTGGGAAGGAAAGAGCTGTCAGGATGGCCGAGCGGTCTAAGTCGCTGCGTTCGGGTCGCAGTCCCCACTGGAGGCGAGGGTTCGAATCCCCGAGATTCCCCCATAGGAATGAATGGTCGAAATGCCCCATTGAAATGAATGGCGGGCTACCAGGTGTCAAAGTCCCCCAATGAACCTGGGAAGGAAAGAGCTGTCAGGATGGCCGAGCGGTCTAAGTCGCTGCGCTCGGGTCGCAGTCCCCACTGGAGGCGCGGGTTCGAATCCCAGAGATTCCCCCATAGGAATGAATGGTCGAAATGCCCAATTGAAATGAATGGCGGGCTACCAGGTGTCAAAGTCCCCCAATGAACCTGGGAAGGAAAGAGCTGTCAGGATGGCTGAGCGGTCTAAGTCGCTGCGTTCGGGTCGCAGTCCCACTGGAGGCGCGGGTTCGAATCCCAGAGATTCCCCCATAGGAATGAATGGTCGAAATGCCCAATTGAAATGAATGGCGGGCTACCAGGTGTCAAAGTCCCCCAATGAACCTGGGAAGGAAAGAGCTGTCAGGATGGCTGGGCGGTCTAAGTCACTGCGTTCGGGTCGCAGTCCCCACTGGAGGCGAGGGTTCGAATCCCAGAGATTCCCCCATAGGAATGAATGGTCGAAATGCCCCATTGAAATGAATGGTGGGCTACCAGGTGTCAAAGTCCCCCAATGAACCTGGGAAGGAAAGAGCTGTCAGGATGGCCGAGCGGTCTAAGTCGCTGCGCTCGGGTCGCAGTCCCCACTGGAGGCGCGGGTTCGAATCCCAGAGATTCCCCCATAGGAATGAATGTTCGAAATGCCCAATTGAAATAAATGGCGGGCTACCAGGTGTCAAAGTCCCCCAATGAACCTGGGAAGGAAAGAGCTGTCAGGATGGCTGAGCGGTCTAAGTCGCTGCGTTCGGGTCGCAGTCCCACTGGAGGCGCGGGTTCGAATCCCAGAGATTCCCCCATAGGAATGAATGGTCGAAATGCCCAATTGAAATGAATGGCGGGCTACCAGGTGTCAAAGTCCCCCAATGAACCTGGGAAGGAAAGAGCTGTCAGGATGGCTGGGCGGTCTAAGTCACTGCGTTCGGGTCGCAGTCCCCACTGGAGGCGAGGGTTCGAATCCCAGAGATTCCCCCATAGGAATGAATGGTCGAAATGCCCCATTGAAATGAATGGTGGGCTACCAGGTGTCAAAGTCCCCCAATGAACCTGGGAAGGAAAGAGCTGTCAGGATGGCCGAGCGGTCTAAGTCGCTGCGCTCGGGTCGCAGTCCCCACTGGAGGCGCGGGTTCGAATCCCAGAGATTCCCCCATAGGAATGAAAGGTCGAAATGCCCAATTGAAATGAATGGCGGGCTACCAGGTGTCAAAGTCCCCCAATGAACCTGGGAAGGAAAGAGCTGTCAGGATGGCTGAGCGGTCTAAGTGGCTGCGTTCGGGTCGCAGTCCCCACTGGAGGCGAGGGTTCGAATCCCAGAGATTCCCCCATAGGAATGAATGGTCGAAATGCCCCATTGAAATGAATGGCGGGCTACCAGGTGTCAAAGTCCCCCAATGAACCTGGGAAGGAAAGAGCTGTCAGGATGGCTGAGCGGTCTAAGTCGCTGCGCTCGGGTCGCAGTCCCCACTGGAGGCGCGGGTTCGAATCCCAGAGATTCCCCCATAGGAATGAATGGTCGAAATGCCCAATTGAAAAGAATGGCGGGCTACCAGGTGTCAAAGTCCCCCAATGAACCTGGGAAGGAAAGAGCTGTCAGGATGGCTGGGCGGTCTAAGTCACTGCGTTCGGGTCGCAGTCCCCACTGGAGGCGAGGGTTCGAATCCCAGAGATTCCCCCATAGGAATGAATGGTCGAAATGCCCCATTGAAATGAATGGCGGGCTACCAGGTGTCAAAGTCCCCCAATGAACCTGGGAAGGAAAGAGCTGTCAGGATGGCTGAGCGGTCTAAGTCGCTGCGTTCGGGTCGCAGTCCCCACTGGAGGCGAGGGTTCGAATCCCAGAGATTCCCCCATAGGAATGAATGGTCGAAATGCCCCATTGAAATGAATGGCGGGCTACCAGGTGTCAAAGTCCCCCAATGAACCTGGGAAGGAAAGAGCTGTCAGGATGGCCGAGCGGTCTAAGTCGCTGCGCTCGGGTCGCAGTCCCCACTGGAGGCGCGGGTTCGAATCCCAGAGATTCCCCCATAGGAATGAATGGTCGAAATGCCCAATTGAAATGAATGGCGGGCTACCAGGTGTCAAAGTCCCCCAATGAACCTGGGAAGGAAAGAGCTGTCAGGATGGCTGAGCGGTCTAAGTCGCTGCGTTCGGGTCGCAGTCCCACTGGAGGCGCGGGTTCGAATCCCAGAGATTCCCCCATAGGAATGAATGGTCGAAATGCCCCATTGAAATGAATGGCGGGCTACCAGGTGTCAAAGTCCCTCAATGAACCTGGGAAGGAAAGAGCTGTCAGGATGGCCGAGCGGTCTAAGTCGCTGCGCTCGGGTCGCAGTCCCCACTGGAGGCGCGGGTTCGAATCCCAGAGATTCCCCCATAGGAATGAATGGTCGAAATGCCCAATTGAAATGAATGGCGGGCTACCAGGTGTCAAAGTCCCCCATTGAACCTTGGAAGGAAAGAGCTGTCAGGATGGCCGAGCGGTCTAAGTCGCTGCTCTCGGGTCGCAGTCCCCACTGGAGGCGCGGGTTCGAATCCCAGAGATTCCCCCATAGGAATGAATGGTCGAAATGCCCAATTGAAATGAATGGCGGGCTACCAGGTGTCAAAGTCCCCCAATGAACCTGGGAAGGAAAGAGCTGTCAGGATGGCTGGGCGGTCTAAGTCGCTGCGTTCGGGTCGCAGTCCCCACTGGAGGCGAGGGTTCGAATCCCCGAGATTCCCCCATAGGAATGAATGGTCGAAATGCCCCATTGAAATGAATGGCGGGCTACCAGGTGTCAAAGTCCCCCAATGAACCTGGGAAGGAAAGAGCTGTCAGGATAGCCGAGTGGTCTAAGTCGCTGCGCTCGGGTCGCAGTCCCCACTGGAGGCGCGGGTTCGAATCCCAGAGATTCCCCCATAGGAATGAATGTTCGAAATGCCCAATTGAAATGAATGGCGGGCTACCAGGTGTCAAAGTCCCCCAATGAACCTGGGAAGGAAAGAGCTGTCAGGATGGCCGAGTGGTCTAAGTCGCTGCGCTCGGGTCGCAGTCCCCACTGGAGGCGCGGGTTCGAATCCCAGAGATTCCCCCATAGGAATGAATGGTCGAAATGCCCAATTGAAATGAATGGCGGGCTACCAGGTGTCAAAGTCCCCCAATGAACCTGGGAAGGAAAGAGCTGTCAGGATGGCTGAGCGGTCTAAGTCGCTGCGTTCGGGTCGCAGTCCCCACTGGAGGCGAGGGTTCGAATCCCAGAGATTCCCCCATAGGAATGAATGGTCGAAATGCCCCATTGAAATGAATGGCGGGCTACCAGGTGTCAAAGTCCCCCAATGAACCTGGGAAGGAAAGAGCTGTCAGGATGGCCGAGTGGTCTAAGTCGCTGCGCTCGGGTCGCAGTCCCCACTGGAGGCGCGGGTTCGAATCCCAGAGATTCCCCCATAGGAATGAATGGTCGAAATGCCCAATTGAAATGAATGGCGGGCTACCAGGTGTCAAAGTCCCCCAATGAACCTGGGAAGGAAAGACCTGTCAGGATGGCTGAGCGGTCTAAGTCGCTGCGCTCGGGTCGCAGTCCCCACTGGAGGCGAGGGTTCGAATCCCCGAGATTCCCCCATAGGAATGAATGGTCGAAATGCCCCATTGAAATGAATGGCGGGCTACCAGGTGTCAAAGTCCCCTAATGAACCTGGGAAGGAAAGAGCTGTCAGGATGGCCGAGTGGTCTAAGTCGCTGCGCTCGGGTCGCAGTCCCCACTGGAGGCGCGGGTTCGAATCCCAGAGATTCCCCCATAGGAATGAATGTTCGAAATGCCCAATTGAAATGAATGGCGGGCTACCAGGTGTCAAAGTCCCCCAATGAACCTGGGAAGGAAAGAGCTGTCAGGATGGCTGAGCGGTCTAAGTCGCTGCGCTCGGGTCGCAGTCCCCACTGGAGGCGCGGGTTCGAATCCCAGAGATTCCCCCATAGGAATGAATGGTCGAAATGCCCAATTGAAAAGAATGGCGGGCTACCAGGTGTCAAAGTCCCCCAATGAACCTGGGAAGGAAAGAGCTGTCAGGATGGCTGAGCGGTCTAAGTCGCTGCGCTCGGGTCGCAGTCCCCACTGGAGGCGCGGGTTCGAATCCCAGAGATTCCCCCATAGGAATGAATGGTCGAAATGCCCAATTGAAATGAATGGCGGGCTACCAGGTGTCAAAGTCCCCCAATGAACCTGGGAAGGAAAGAGCTGTCAGGATGGCTGAGCGGTCTAAGTCGCTGCGCTCGGGTCGCAGTCCCCACTGGAGGCGCGGGTTCGAATCCCAGAGATTCCCCCATAGGAATGAATGGTCGAAATGCCCAATTGAAATGAATGGCGGGCTACCAGGTGTCAAAGTCCCCCATTGAACATTGGAAGGAAAGAAATGTCAGGATGGCCGAGCGGTCTAAGTCGCTGCGTTCGGGTCGCAGTCCCCACTGGAGGCGAGGGTTCGAATCCCAGAGATTCCCCCATAGGAATGAATGGTCGAAATGCCCCATTGAAATGAATGGCGGGATACCAGGTGTCAAAGTCCCTCAATGAACCTGGGAAGGAAAGAGCTGTCAGGATGGCCGAGCGGTCTAAGTCGCTGCGCTCGGGTCGCAGTCCCCACTGGAGGCGCGGGTTCGAATCCCAGAGATTCCCCCATAGGAATGAATGGTCGAAATGCCCCATTGAAATGAATGGCGGGATACCAGGTGTCAAAGTCCCCCATTGAACATTGGAAGGAAAGAGCTGTCAGGATGGCTGAGCGGTCTAAGTCGCTGCGCTCGGGTCGCAGTCCCCACTGGAGGCGCGGGTTCGAATCCCAGAGATTCCCCCATAGGAATGAATGGTCGAAATGCCCCATTGAAATGAATGGCGGGCTACCAGGTGTCAAAGTCCCCCAATGAACCTGGGAAGGAAAGAGCTGTCAGGATGGCCGAGCGGTCTAAGTCGCTGCGCTCGGGTCGCAGTCCCCACTGGAGGCGCGGGTTCGAATCCCAGAGATTCCCCCATAGGAATGAATGATCGAAATGCCCAATTGAAATGAATGGCGGGCTACCAGGTGTCAAAGTCCCCCAATGAACCTGGGAAGGAAAGAGCTGTCAGGATGGCTGGGCGGTCTAAGTCGCTGCGTTCGGGTCGCAGTCCCCACTGGAGGCGAGGGTTCGAATCCCCGAGATTCCCCCATAGGAATGAATGGTCGAAATGCCCCATTGAAATGAATGGCGGGCTACCAGGTGTCAAAGTCCCCCAATGAACCTGGGAAGGAAAGAGCTGTCAGGATGGCCGAGCGGTCTAAGTCGCTGCGCTCGGGTCGCAGTCCCCACTGGAGGCGCGGGTTCGAATTCCAGAGATTCCCCCATAGGAATGAATGTTCGAAATGCCCAATTGAAATGAATGGCGGGCTACCAGGTGTCAAAGTCCCCCAATGAACCTGGGAAGGAAAGAGCTGTCAGGATGGCTGAGCGGTCTAAGTCGCTGCGCTCGGGTCGCAGTCCCCACTGGAGGCGCGGGTTCGAATCCCAGAGATTCCCCCATAGGAATGAATGGTCGAAATGCCCAATTGAAAAGAATGGCGGGCTACCAGGTGTCAAAGTCCCCCAATGAACCTGGGAAGGAAAGAGCTGTCAGGATGGCTGAGCGGTCTAAGTCGCTGCGCTCGGGTCGCAGTCCCCACTGGAGGCGCGGGTTCGAATCCCAGAGATTCCCCCATAGGAATGAATGTTCGAAATGCCCAATTGAAATGAATGGCGGGCTACCAGGTGTCAAAGTCCCCCAATGAACCTGGGAAGGAAAGAGCTGTCAGGATGGCTGAGCGGTCTAAGTCGCTGCGTTCGGGTCGCAGTCCCACTGGAGGCGCGGGTTCGAATCCCAGAGATTCCCCCATAGGAATGAATGGTCGAAATGCCCAATTGAAATGAATGGCGGGCTACCAGGTGTCAAAGTCCCCCAATGAACCTGGGAAGGAAAGAGCTGTCAGGATGGCTGGGCGGTCTAAGTCACTGCGTTCGGGTCGCAGTCCCCACTGGAGGCGAGGGTTCGAATCCCAGAGATTCCCCCATAGGAATGAATGGTCGAAATGCCCCATTGAAATGAATGGTGGGCTACCAGGTGTCAAAGTCCCCCAATGAACCTGGGAAGGAAAGAGCTGTCAGGATGGCCGAGCGGTCTAAGTCGCTGCGCTCGGGTCGCAGTCCCCACTGGAGGCGCGGGTTCGAATCCCAGAGATTCCCCCATAGGAATGAAAGGTCGAAATGCCCAATTGAAATAAATGGCGGGCTACCAGGTGTCAAAGTCCCCCAATGAACCTGGGAAGGAAAGAGCTGTCAGGATGGCTGAGCGGTCTAAGTGGCTGCGTTCGGGTCGCAGTCCCCACTGGAGGCGAGGGTTCGAATCCCAGAGATTCCCCCATAGGAATGAATGGTCGAAATGCCCCATTGAAATGAATGGCGGGCTACCAGGTGTCAAAGTCCCCCAATGAACCTGGGAAGGAAAGAGCTGTCAGGATGGCTGAGCGGTCTAAGTCGCTGCGCTCGGGTCGCAGTCCCCACTGGAGGCGCGGGTTCGAATCCCAGAGATTCCCCCATAGGAATGAATGGTCGAAATGCCCAATTGAAAAGAATGGCGGGCTACCAGGTGTCAAAGTCCCCCAATGAACCTGGGAAGGAAAGAGCTGTCAGGATGGCTGGGCGGTCTAAGTCACTGCGTTCGGGTCGCAGTCCCCACTGGAGGCGAGGGTTCGAATCCCAGAGATTCCCCCATAGGAATGAATGGTCGAAATGCCCCATTGAAATGAATGGCGGGCTACCAGGTGTCAAAGTCCCCCAATGAACCTGGGAAGGAAAGAGCTGTCAGGATGGCTGAGCGGTCTAAGTCGCTGCGTTCGGGTCGCAGTCCCCACTGGAGGCGAGGGTTCGAATCCCAGAGATTCCCCCATAGGAATGAATGGTCGAAATGCCCCATTGAAATGAATGGCGGGCTACCAGGTGTCAAAGTCCCCCAATGAACCTGGGAAGGAAAGAGCTGTCAGGATGGCCGAGCGGTCTAAGTCGCTGCGCTCGGGTCGCAGTCCCCACTGGAGGCGCGGGTTCGAATCCCAGAGATTCCCCCATAGGAATGAATGGTCGAAATGCCCAATTGAAATGAATGGCGGGCTACCAGGTGTCAAAGTCCCCCAATGAACCTGGGAAGGAAAGAGCTGTCAGGATGGCTGAGCGGTCTAAGTCGCTGCGTTCGGGTCGCAGTCCCACTGGAGGCGCGGGTTCGAATCCCAGAGATTCCCCCATAGGAATGAATGGTCGAAATGCCCCATTGAAATGAATGGCGGGCTACCAGGTGTCAAAGTCCCTCAATGAACCTGGGAAGGAAAGAGCTGTCAGGATGGCCGAGCGGTCTAAGTCGCTGCGCTCGGGTCGCAGTCCCCACTGGAGGCGCGGGTTCGAATCCCAGAGATTCCCCCATAGGAATGAATGGTCGAAATGCCCAATTGAAATGAATGGCGGGCTACCAGGTGTCAAAGTCCCCCATTGAACCTTGGAAGGAAAGAGCTGTCAGGATGGCCGAGCGGTCTAAGTCGCTGCTCTCGGGTCGCAGTCCCCACTGGAGGCGCGGGTTCGAATCCCAGAGATTCCCCCATAGGAATGAATGGTCGAAATGCCCAATTGAAATGAATGGCGGGCTACCAGGTGTCAAAGTCCCCCAATGAACCTGGGAAGGAAAGAGCTGTCAGGATGGCTGGGCGGTCTAAGTCGCTGCGTTCGGGTCGCAGTCCCCACTGGAGGCGAGGGTTCGAATCCCCGAGATTCCCCCATAGGAATGAATGGTCGAAATGCCCCATTGAAATGAATGGCGGGCTACCAGGTGTCAAAGTCCCCCAATGAACCTGGGAAGGAAAGAGCTGTCAGGATAGCCGAGTGGTCTAAGTCGCTGCGCTCGGGTCGCAGTCCCCACTGGAGGCGCGGGTTCGAATCCCAGAGATTCCCCCATAGGAATGAATGTTCGAAATGCCCAATTGAAATGAATGGCGGGCTACCAGGTGTCAAAGTCCCCCAATGAACCTGGGAAGGAAAGAGCTGTCAGGATGGCCGAGTGGTCTAAGTCGCTGCGCTCGGGTCGCAGTCCCCACTGGAGGCGCGGGTTCGAATCCCAGAGATTCCCCCATAGGAATGAATGGTCGAAATGCCCAATTGAAATGAATGGCGGGATACCAGGTGTCAAAGTCCACCATTGAACCTGGGAAGGAAAGAGCTGTCAGGATGGCCGAGCGGTCTAAGTCGCTGCTCTCGGGTCGCAGTCCCCACTGGAGGCGCGGGTTCGAATCCCAGAGATTCCCCCATAGGAATGAAAGGTCGAAATGCCCAATTGAAATAAATGGCGGGCTACCAGGTGTCAAAGTCCCCCAATGAACCTGGGAAGGAAAGAGCTGTCAGGATGGCTGAGCGGTCTAAGTCGCTGCGTTCGGGTCGCAGTCCCCACTGGAGGCGAGGGTTCGAATCCCAGAGATTCCCCCATAGGAATGAATGGTCGAAATGCCCCATTGAAATGAATGGCGGGCTACCAGGTGTCAAAGTCCCCCAATGAACCTGGGAAGGAAAGAGCTGTCAGGATGGCCGAGTGGTCTAAGTCGCTGCGCTCGGGTCGCAGTCCCCACTGGAGGCGCGGGTTCGAATCCCAGAGATTCCCCCATAGGAATGAATGGTCGAAATGCCCAATTGAAATGAATGGCGGGCTACCAGGTGTCAAAGTCCCCCAATGAACCTGGGAAGGAAAGACCTGTCAGGATGGCTGAGCGGTCTAAGTCGCTGCGCTCGGGTCGCAGTCCCCACTGGAGGCGAGGGTTCGAATCCCCGAGATTCCCCCATAGGAATGAATGGTCGAAATGCCCCATTGAAATGAATGGCGGGCTACCAGGTGTCAAAGTCCCCTAATGAACCTGGGAAGGAAAGAGCTGTCAGGATGGCCGAGTGGTCTAAGTCGCTGCGCTCGGGTCGCAGTCCCCACTGGAGGCGCGGGTTCGAATCCCAGAGATTCCCCCATAGGAATGAATGTTCGAAATGCCCAATTGAAATGAATGGCGGGCTACCAGGTGTCAAAGTCCCCCAATGAACCTGGGAAGGAAAGAGCTGTCAGGATGGCTGAGCGGTCTAAGTCGCTGCGCTCGGGTCGCAGTCCCCACTGGAGGCGCGGGTTCGAATCCCAGAGATTCCCCCATAGGAATGAATGGTCGAAATGCCCAATTGAAAAGAATGGCGGGCTACCAGGTGTCAAAGTCCCCCAATGAACCTGGGAAGGAAAGAGCTGTCAGGATGGCTGAGCGGTCTAAGTCGCTGCGCTCGGGTCGCAGTCCCCACTGGAGGCGCGGGTTCGAATCCCAGAGATTCCCCCATAGGAATGAATGGTCGAAATGCCCAATTGAAATGAATGGCGGGCTACCAGGTGTCAAAGTCCCCCAATGAACCTGGGAAGGAAAGAGCTGTCAGGATGGCTGAGCGGTCTAAGTCGCTGCGCTCGGGTCGCAGTCCCCACTGGAGGCGCGGGTTCGAATCCCAGAGATTCCCCCATAGGAATGAATGGTCGAAATGCCCAATTGAAATGAATGGCGGGCTACCAGGTGTCAAAGTCCCCCATTGAACATTGGAAGGAAAGAAATGTCAGGATGGCCGAGCGGTCTAAGTCGCTGCGTTCGGGTCGCAGTCCCCACTGGAGGCGAGGGTTCGAATCCCAGAGATTCCCCCATAGGAATGAATGGTCGAAATGCCCCATTGAAATGAATGGCGGGATACCAGGTGTCAAAGTCCCTCAATGAACCTGGGAAGGAAAGAGCTGTCAGGATGGCCGAGCGGTCTAAGTCGCTGCGCTCGGGTCGCAGTCCCCACTGGAGGCGCGGGTTCGAATCCCAGAGATTCCCCCATAGGAATGAATGGTCGAAATGCCCAATTGAAATGAATGGCGGGCTACCAGGTGTCAAAGTCCCCCATTGAACCTTGGAAGGAAAGAGCTGTCAGGATGGCCGAGCGGTCTAAGTCGCTGCGCTCGGGTCGCAGTCCCCACTGGAGGCGCGGGTTCGAATCCCAGAGATTCCCCCATAGGAATGAATGGTCGAAATGCCCAATTGAAATGAATGGCGGGCTACCAGGTGTCAAAGTCCCCCAATGAACCTGGGAAGGAAAGAGCTGTCAGGATGGCCGAGCGGTCTAAGTCGCTGCGTTCGGGTCGCAGTCCCCACTGGAGGCGAGGGTTCGAATCCCCGAGATTCCCCCATAGGAATGAATGGTCGAAATGCCCCATTGAAATGAATGGCGGGCTACCAGGTGTCAAAGTCCCCCAATGAACCTGGGAAGGAAAGAGCTGTCAGGATGGCCGAGCGGTCTAAGTCGCTGCGCTCGGGTCGCAGTCCCCACTGGAGGCGCGGGTTCGAATCCCAGAGATTCCCCCATAGGAATGAATGGTCGAAATGCCCAATTGAAATGAATGGCGGGCTACCAGGTGTCAAAGTCCCCCAATGAACCTGGGAAGGAAAGAGCTGTCAGGATGGCTGAGCGGTCTAAGTCGCTGCGTTCGGGTCGCAGTCCCACTGGAGGCGCGGGTTCGAATCCCAGAGATTCCCCCATAGGAATGAATGGTCGAAATGCCCAATTGAAATGAATGGCGGGCTACCAGGTGTCAAAGTCCCCCAATGAACCTGGGAAGGAAAGAGCTGTCAGGATGGCTGGGCGGTCTAAGTCACTGCGTTCGGGTCGCAGTCCCCACTGGAGGCGAGGGTTCGAATCCCAGAGATTCCCCCATAGGAATGAATGGTCGAAATGCCCCATTGAAATGAATGGTGGGCTACCAGGTGTCAAAGTCCCCCAATGAACCTGGGAAGGAAAGAGCTGTCAGGATGGCCGAGCGGTCTAAGTCGCTGCGCTCGGGTCGCAGTCCCCACTGGAGGCGCGGGTTCGAATCCCAGAGATTCCCCCATAGGAATGAATGGTCGAAATGCCCAATTGAAATAAATGGCGGGCTACCAGGTGTCAAAGTCCCCCAATGAACCTGGGAAGGAAAGAGCTGTCAGGATGGCTGAGCGGTCTAAGTCGCTGCGTTCGGGTCGCAGTCCCCACTGGAGGCGAGGGTTCGAATCCCAGAGATTCCCCCATAGGAATGAATGGTCGAAATGCCCCATTGAAATGAATGGCGGGCTACCAGGTGTCAAAGTCCCCCAATGAACCTGGGAAGGAAAGAGCTGTCAGGATGGCTGAGCGGTCTAAGTCGCTGCGCTCGGGTCGCAGTCCCCACTGGAGGCGCGGGTTCGAATCCCAGAGATTCCCCCATAGGAATGAATGGTCGAAATGCCCAATTGAAAAGAATGGCGGGCTACCAGGTGTCAAAGTCCCCCAATGAACCTGGGAAGGAAAGAGCTGTCAGGATGGCTGGGCGGTCTAAGTCACTGCGTTCGGGTCGCAGTCCCCACTGGAGGCGAGGGTTCGAATCCCAGAGATTCCCCCATAGGAATGAATGGTCGAAATGCCCCATTGAAATGAATGGCGGGCTACCAGGTGTCAAAGTCCCCCAATGAACCTGGGAAGGAAAGAGCTGTCAGGATGGCTGAGCGGTCTAAGTCGCTGCGTTCGGGTCGCAGTCCCCACTGGAGGCGAGGGTTCGAATCCCAGAGATTCCCCCATAGGAATGAATGGTCGAAATGCCCCATTGAAATGAATGGCGGGCTACCAGGTGTCAAAGTCCCCCAATGAACCTGGGAAGGAAAGAGCTGTCAGGATGGCCGAGCGGTCTAAGTCGCTGCGCTCGGGTCGCAGTCCCCACTGGAGGCGCGGGTTCGAATCCCAGAGATTCCCCCATAGGAATGAATGATCGAAATGCCCAATTGAAATGAATGGCGGGCTACCAGGTGTCAAAGTCCCCCAATGAACCTGGGAAGGAAAGAGCTGTCAGGATGGCTGGGCGGTCTAAGTCGCTGCGTTCGGGTCGCAGTCCCCACTGGAGGCGAGGGTTCGAATCCCCGAGATTCCCCCATAGGAATGAATGGTCGAAATGCCCCATTGAAATGAATGGCGGGCTACCAGGTGTCAAAGTCCCCCAATGAACCTGGGAAGGAAAGAGCTGTAAGGATGGCCGAGCGGTCTAAGTCGCTGCGCTCGGGTCGCAGTCCCCACTGGAGGCGCGGGTTCGAATCCCAGAGATTCCCCCATAGGAATGAATGGTCGAAATGCCCAATTGAAATGAATGGCGGGCTACCAGGTGTCAAAGTCCCCCAATGAACCTGGGAAGGAAAGAGCTGTCAGGATGGCTGAGCGGTCTAAGTCGCTGCGTTCGGGTCGCAGTCCCCACTGGAGGCGAGGGTTCGAATCCCAGAGATTCCCCCATAGGAATGAATGGTCGAAATGCCCCATTGAAATGAATGGCGGGCTACCAGGTGTCAAAGTCCCCCAATGAACCTGGGAAGGAAAGAGCTGTCAGGATGGCCGAGTGGTCTAAGTCGCTGCGCTCGGGTCGCAGTCCCCACTGGAGGCGTGGGTTCGAATCCCAGAGATTCCCCCATAGGAATGAATGGTCGAAATGCCCCATTGAAATGAATGGCGGGCTACCAGGTGTCAAAGTCCCCCAATGAACCTGGGAAGGAAAGAGCTGTCAGGATGGCTGAGCGGTCTAAGTCGCTGCGCTCGGGTCGCAGTCCCCACTGGAGGCGCGGGTTCGAATCCCAGAGATTCCCCCATAGGAATGAATGGTCGAAATGCCCAATTGAAAAGAATGGCGGGCTACCAGGTGTCAAAGTCCCCCAATGAACCTGGGAAGGAAAGAGCTGTCAGGATGGCTGAGCGGTCTAAGTCGCTGCGCTCGGGTCGCAGTCCCCACTGGAGGCGCGGGTTCGAATCCCAGAGATTCCCCCATAGGAATGAAAGGTCGAAATGCCCAATTGAAATAAATGGCGGGCTACCAGGTGTCAAAGTCCCCCAATGAACCTGGGAAGGAAAGAGCTGTCAGGATGGCCGAGCGGTCTAAGTCGCTGCGCTCGGGTCGCAGTCCCCACTGGAGGCGCGGGTTCGAATCCCAGAGATTCCCCCATAGGAATGAATGGTCGAAATGTCCAATTGAAATGAATGGCGGGCTACCAGGTGTCAAAGTCCCCCAATGAACCTGGGAAGGAAAGAGCTGTCAGGATGGCTGAGCGGTCTAAGTCGCTGCGTTCGGGTCGCAGTCCCCACTGGAGGCGAGGGTTCGAATCCCAGAGATTCCCCCATAGGAATGAATGGTCGAAATGCCCCATTGAAATGAATGGCGGGATACCAGGTGTCAAAGTCCCCCATTGAACATTGGAAGGAAAGAGCTGTCAGGATGGCTGAGCGGTCTAAGTCGCTGCGCTCGGGTCGCAGTCCCCACTGGAGGCGCGGGTTCGAATCCCAGAGATTCCCCCATAGGAATGAATGGTCGAAATGCCCCATTGAAATGAATGGCGGGCTACCAGGTGTCAAAGTCCCCCAATGAACCTGGGAAGGAAAGAGCTGTCAGGATGGCCGAGCGGTCTAAGTCGCTGCGCTCGGGTCGCAGTCCCCACTGGAGGCGCGGGTTCGAATCCCAGAGATTCCCCCATAGGAATGAATGGTCGAAATGCCCAATTGAAATGAATGGCGGGCTACCAGGTGTCAAAGTCCCCCAATGAACCTGGGAAGGAAAGAGCTGTCAGGATGGCTGAGCGGTCTAAGTCGCTGCGTTCGGGTCGCAGTCCCACTGGAGGCGCGGGTTCGAATCCCAGAGATTCCCCCATAGGAATGAATGGTCGAAATGCCCCATTGAAATGAATGGCGGGCTACCAGGTGTCAAAGTCCCTCAATGAACCTGGGAAGGAAAGAGCTGTCAGGATGGCCGAGCGGTCTAAGTCGCTGCGCTCGGGTCGCAGTCCCCACTGGAGGCGCGGGTTCGAATCCCAGAGATTCCCCCATAGGAATGAATGGTCGAAATGCCCAATTGAAATGAATGGCGGGCTACCAGGTGTCAAAGTCCCCCATTGAACCTTGGAAGGAAAGAGCTGTCAGGATGGCCGAGCGGTCTAAGTCGCTGCTCTCGGGTCGCAGTCCCCACTGGAGGCGCGGGTTCGAATCCCAGAGATTCCCCCATAGGAATGAATGGTCGAAATGCCCAATTGAAATGAATGGCGGGCTACCAGGTGTCAAAGTCCCCCAATGAACCTGGGAAGGAAAGAGCTGTCAGGATGGCTGGGCGGTCTAAGTCGCTGCGTTCGGGTCGCAGTCCCCACTGGAGGCGAGGGTTCGAATCCCCGAGATTCCCCCATAGGAATGAATGGTCGAAATGCCCCATTGAAATGAATGGCGGGCTACCAGGTGTCAAAGTCCCCCAATGAACCTGGGAAGGAAAGAGCTGTCAGGATAGCCGAGTGGTCTAAGTCGCTGCGCTCGGGTCGCAGTCCCCACTGGAGGCGCGGGTTCGAATCCCAGAGATTCCCCCATAGGAATGAATGTTCGAAATGCCCAATTGAAATGAATGGCGGGCTACCAGGTGTCAAAGTCCCCCAATGAACCTGGGAAGGAAAGAGCTGTCAGGATGGCCGAGTGGTCTAAGTCGCTGCGCTCGGGTCGCAGTCCCCACTGGAGGCGCGGGTTCGAATCCCAGAGATTCCCCCATAGGAATGAATGGTCGAAATGCCCAATTGAAATGAATGGCGGGATACCAGGTGTCAAAGTCCACCATTGAACCTGGGAAGGAAAGAGCTGTCAGGATGGCCGAGCGGTCTAAGTCGCTGCTCTCGGGTCGCAGTCCCCACTGGAGGCGCGGGTTCGAATCCCAGAGATTCCCCCATAGGAATGAAAGGTCGAAATGCCCAATTGAAATAAATGGCGGGCTACCAGGTGTCAAAGTCCCCCAATGAACCTGGGAAGGAAAGAGCTGTCAGGATGGCTGAGCGGTCTAAGTCGCTGCGTTCGGGTCGCAGTCCCCACTGGAGGCGAGGGTTCGAATCCCAGAGATTCCCCCATAGGAATGAATGGTCGAAATGCCCCATTGAAATGAATGGCGGGCTACCAGGTGTCAAAGTCCCCCAATGAACCTGGGAAGGAAAGAGCTGTCAGGATGGCCGAGTGGTCTAAGTCGCTGCGCTCGGGTCGCAGTCCCCACTGGAGGCGCGGGTTCGAATCCCAGAGATTCCCCCATAGGAATGAATGGTCGAAATGCCCAATTGAAATGAATGGCGGGCTACCAGGTGTCAAAGTCCCCCAATGAACCTGGGAAGGAAAGACCTGTCAGGATGGCTGAGCGGTCTAAGTCGCTGCGCTCGGGTCGCAGTCCCCACTGGAGGCGAGGGTTCGAATCCCCGAGATTCCCCCATAGGAATGAATGGTCGAAATGCCCCATTGAAATGAATGGCGGGCTACCAGGTGTCAAAGTCCCCTAATGAACCTGGGAAGGAAAGAGCTGTCAGGATGGCCGAGTGGTCTAAGTCGCTGCGCTCGGGTCGCAGTCCCCACTGGAGGCGCGGGTTCGAATCCCAGAGATTCCCCCATAGGAATGAATGTTCGAAATGCCCAATTGAAATGAATGGCGGGCTACCAGGTGTCAAAGTCCCCCAATGAACCTGGGAAGGAAAGAGCTGTCAGGATGCTGAGCGGTCTAAGTCGCTGCGCTCGGGTCGCAGTCCCCACTGGAGGCGCGGGTTCGAATCCCAGAGATTCCCCCATAGGAATGAATGGTCGAAATGCCCAATTGAAAAGAATGGCGGGCTACCAGGTGTCAAAGTCCCCCAATGAACCTGGGAAGGAAAGAGCTGTCAGGATGGCTGAGCGGTCTAAGTCGCTGCGCTCGGGTCGCAGTCCCCACTGGAGGCGCGGGTTCGAATCCCAGAGATTCCCCCATAGGAATGAATGGTCGAAATGCCCAATTGAAATGAATGGCGGGCTACCAGGTGTCAAAGTCCCCCAATGAACCTGGGAAGGAAAGAG
>NW_027520821.1:7500-12500 GCF_051991255.1 Vanacampus margaritifer
GCCATAGCCGAAATAGGAGCGCCATGGGCGGCCTCAGTGAGCACATTTGGCCCCCCCATCCTGGAGCGCCATGGACCAGGGGGAGAGCGCCTCTCTTTGGGGCTTGTTGCTGGCTGTTGGCGGGGCTCCATGGACCAGGGGGAGAGCGCCATGGACCAGGGGGAGAGCGCCTCTCTTCGGGGCTTGATGCCTGTTGGCGGGGCTCCATGGACCAGGGGGAGAGCGCCTCTCTTTGGGGCTTGTTGCTGGCTATTGGCGGGGCTCCATGGACCAGGGGGAGAGCGCCTCTCTTTGGGGCTTGTTGCTGGCTGTTGGCGGGGCTCCATGGACCAGGGGGAGAGCGCCATGGACCAGGGGGAGAGCACCTGCCATAGCCGAAATAAGAGCACTATAGGCGGCCGCCCTCAGCACATTTGGCCCCCCAATCCTGGTTCTCAAATTTTTTCAAAGTCAACTTTTTTCGAAATATTTTCAGAGTGCCACCTCCAGCGGGGGCTCTCGCCTGCCATAGCCGAAATAAGAGCACTATGGGCGGCCGCCCTCAGCACATTTGGCCCCCCCATCCTGGAGCGAGATGGACCAGGAGGAGAGCGCCTCTCTTCGGGGCTTGATGCCTGTTGGCGGGGCTCCATGGACCAGGGGGAGAGCGCCTCTCTTTGCGGCTTGTTGCTGGCTGTTGGCGTGGCTCCATGGACCAGGGGGAGAGCGCCATGGACCAGGGGGAGAGCACCTGCCATAGCCGAAATAAGAGCACTATAGGCGGCCGCCCTCAGCACATTTGGCCCCCCCATCCTGGAGCGCCATGGACCAGGAGGAGAGCGCCTCTCTTCGGGGCTTGATGCCTGTTGGCGGGGCTCCATGGACCAGGGGGAGAGCGCCTCTCTTTGGGGCTTGTTGCTGGCTGTTGGCGTGGCTCCATGGACCAGGGGGAGAGCGCCATGGACCAGGGGGAGAGCACCTGCCATAGCCGAAATAAGAGCACTATAGGCGGCCGCCCTCAGCACATTTGGCCCCCCCATCCTGGAGCGCCATGGACAAGGGGGAGAGCGCCTCTCTTCGGGGCTTGATGCCTGTTGGCGGGGCTCCATGGACCAGGGGGAGAGCGCCTCTCTTTGGGGCTTGTTGCTGGCTGTTGGCGTGGCTCCATGGACCAGGGGGAGAGCGCCATGGACCAGGGGGAGAGCACCTGCCATAGCCGAAATAAGAGCACTATAGGCGGCCGCCCTCAGCACATTTGGCCCCCCCATCCTGGAGCGCCATGGACCAGGAGGAGAGCGCCTCTCTTCGGGGCTTGATGCCTGTTGGCGGGGCTCCATGGACCAGGGGGAGAGCGCCTCTCTTTGGGGCTTGTTGCTGGCTGTTGGCGTGGCTCCATGGACCAGGGGGAGAGCGCCATGGACCAGGGGGAGAGCACCTGCCATAGCCGAAATAAGAGCACTATAGGCGGCCGCCCTCAGCACATTTGGCCCCCCCCATCCTGGAGCGCCATGGACCAGGAGGAGAGCGCCTCTCTTCGGGGCTTGATGCCTGTTGGCGGGGCTCCATGGACCAGGGGGAGAGCGCCTCTCTTTGGGGCTTGTTGCTGGCTGTTGGCGTGGCTCCATGGACCAGGGGGAGAGCGCCATGGACCAGGGGGAGAGCACCTGCCATAGCCGAAATAAGAGCACTATAGGCGGCCGCCCTCAGCACATTTGGCCCCCCCATCCTGGAGCGCCATGGACCAGGGGGAGAGCGCCTCTCTTCGGGGCTTGATGCCTGTTGGCGGGGCTCCATGGACCAGGGGGAGAGCGCCTCTCTTTGGGGCTTGTTGCTGGCTGTTGGCGTGGCTCCATGGACCAGGGGGAGAGCGCCATGGACCAGGGGGAGAGCACCTGCCATAGCCGAAATAAGAGCACTATAGGCGGCCGCCCTCAGCACATTTGGCCCCCCCATCCTGGAGCGCCATGGACCAGGGGGAGAGCGCCTCTCTTCGGGGCTTGATGCCTGTTGGCGGGGCTCCATGGACCAGGGGGAGAGCGCGTCTCTTTGGGGCTTGTTGCTGGCTGTTGGCGTGGCTCCATGGACCAGGGGGAGAGCGCCATGGACCAGGGGGAGAGCACCTGCCATAGCCGAAATAAGAGCACTATAGGCGGCCGCCCTCAGCACATTTGGCCCCCCCATCCTGGAGCGCCATGGACAAGGGGGAGAGCGCCTCTCTTCGGGGCTTGATGCCTGTTGGCGGGGCTCCATGGACCAGGGGGAGAGCGCCTCTCTTTGGGGCTTGTTGCTGGCTGTTGGCGTGGCTCCATGGACCAGGGGGAGAGCGCCATGGACCAGGGGGAGAGCACCTGCCATAGCCGAAATAAGAGCACTATAGGCGGCCGCCCTCAGCACATTTGGCCCCCCCATCCTGGAGCGCCATGGACAAGGGGGAGAGCGCCTCTCTTCGGGGCTTGTTGCTGGCTGTTGGCGGGGCTCCATGTACCAGGGGGAGAGCGCCATGGACCAGGGGGAGAGTGCCTCTCTTCGGGGCTTGATGCCTGTTGGCGGGGCTCCATGGACCAGGGAGAGAGCGCCTCTCTTTGGGGCTTGTTGCTGGCTGTTGGCGGGGCTCCATGGACCAGGGGGAAAGCGCCATGGACCAGGGGGAGAGCGCCTGCCATAGCCGAAATAGGAGCACTATAGGCGGCCGCCCTCAGCACATTTGGCCTGTCGCCGCTGTCCCCCGGCCGCTGTCCGCTGGCCGCTGTCCGCTGGCCGCTGTCCGCTTTCCCCTTTACTTTCAGCACTTTCAGCACTTTCAGCACTTTCAGCACTTCCAGCACTTCCAGCACTTCCAGCACTTCCAGCTCTTCCCCCTCTTTCCCTTCTTCCAACTGCGGGCGCGCCGGGCGCACAGGGGCTCGTGCGGAGGGGTGTGTGTGCGTGCATGTGCCGAACAAGGAGGAGAGCGCCTCACTTCGGGGCTTGTCGCTGGCCGTCGGCGGGGCTCCAAGGACCAGGGGGAGAGCGCCTCTCTTTGGGGGCTTGATGCTGGCTGTTGGCGCGTGTCTTCGGGGCTCCACGGACCAGTGGGAGAGCGCCTGTCTTCGGGGCTTGATGCTGGCCGTTTGCGGGACTCCATGGACCAGGGGGAGAGCGCCATGGACCAGGGGGAGAGCGTCTCTCTTCAGGGATTGACCAGGGCTCCAATCTTCCCATTGAAATGAATGGCGGGTGACCAGGCGTCCAAATCCCCCATTGAAATGAAGGCCGGATGCCCAGGGCTCCAATCTCCCCATTGAAATGAATGGCGGGTGACCGGGCGTCCAAATCCCCCATTGAAATGAAGGCCGGGTGCCCAGGGCTCCAATCTCCCCATTGAAATGAATGGCGGGTGACCGGGCGTCCAAATCCCCCATTGAAATGAAGGCCGGGTGCCAAGGGCTCCAATCTCCCCATTGAAATGAATGCCGGGTGACCGGGCGTCCAAATCCCCCATTGAAATGAAGGCCGGGTGCCCAGGGCTCCAATCTCCCCATTGAAATGAATGGCGGGTGACCGGGCGTCCAAATCCCCCATTGAAATGAAGGCCGGGTGCCCAGGGCTCCAATCTCCCCAGTGAAATGAATGGCGGGTGACCAGGCGTCCAAATCCCCCATTGAAATGAAGGCCGGGTGCCCAGGGCTCCAATCTCCCCATTGAAATGAATGGCGGGTGACCAGGCGTCCAAATCCCCCATTGAAATGAAGGCCGGGTGCCCAGGGCTCCAATCTCCCCAGTGAAATGAATGGCGGGTGACCAGGCGTCCAAATCCCCCATTGAAATGAAGGCCGGGTGCCCAGGGCTCCAATCTCCCCAGTGAAATGAATGGCGGGTGACCAGGCGTCCAAATCCCCCATTGAAATGAAGGCCGGGTGCCCAGGGCTCCAATCTCCCCATTGAAATGAATGGCGGGTGACCAGGCGTCCAAATCCCCCATTGAAATGAAGGCCGGGTGCCCAGGGCTCCAATCTCCCCATTGAAATGAATGGCGGGTGACCAGGCGTCCAAATCCCCCATTGAAATGAAGGCCGGGTGACCAGGCGTCCAAATCCCCCATTGAAATGAAGGCCGGGTGCCCAGGGCTCCAATCTCCCCATTGAAATGAATGGCGGGTGACCAGGCGTCCAAATCCCCCATTGAAATGAAGGCCGGGTGACCAGGCGTCCAAATCCCCCATTGAAATGAAGGCCGGGTGCCCAGGGCTCCAATCTCCCCATTGAAATGAATGGCGGGTGACCAGACGTCCAAATCCCCCATTGAAATGAAGGCCGGATGCCCAGGGCTCCAATCTCCCCATTGAAATGAATGCCGGGTGACCAGGCGTCCAAATCCCCCCATTGAAATGAATGGCGGGTGACCAGGCGTCCAAATCCCCCATTGAAATGAAGGCCGGGTGCCCAGGGCTCCAATCTCCCCATTGAAATGAATGGCGGGTGACCAGACGTCCAAATCCCCCATTGAAATGAAGGCCGGATGCCCAGGGCTCCAATCTCCCCATTGAAATGAATGCCGGGTGACCAGGCGTCCATATCCCCCCCCCCCCATTGAAATGAATGACGGGTGACCAGGCAGGCGAGAGCCCCCGCTGCAGAGGCTCCAGAGGTGGCACTCTGAAAATATTTCAAAAAAAGTTGACTTTGAAATTTTTGGAGAACCAGGATTTGGGGGGGGGGCAAATGTGCTGAGGCAGGCCGCCCATAGTGCTCCTATTTCGGCCTGGGCGCGCCAGAGCACCCCCCTGGAAGTGGCACTCTGAAAATAATTCAAAAAAAGTTGACTTTGAAAATTTTTGAGAACCAGGATTTGGGGGGGGCAAATGTGCTGAGGCAGGCCGCCCATAGTGCTCCTATTTCGGCCTGGGCGCGCCAGAGCACCCCCCTGGAAGTGGCACTCTGAAAATAATTAAAAAAAAATGACTTTGAAAATTTTTGAGAACCAGGATTTGGGGGGGGCAAATGTGCTGAGGCAGGCCGCCCATAGTGCTCCTATTTCGGCCT
>NW_027520821.1:22500-30000 GCF_051991255.1 Vanacampus margaritifer
TGCTGGTCGTTGGTGCCTGTGTTCGGGGCTTGTTGCTGGTCGTTGGTGCCTGTGTTCGGGGCTTGTTGCTGGCCGTTGGGGCCTGTGTTCGGGGCTTGTTGCTGGCCGTTGGTGCCTGTGTTCGGGGCTTGTTGCTGGTCGTTGGTGCCTGTGTTCGGGGCTTGTTGCTGGTCGTTGGTGCCTGTGTTCGGGGCTTGTTGCTGGTCGTTGGTGCCTGTGTTCGGGGCTTGTTGCTGGTCGTTGGTGCCTGTGTTCGGGGCTTGTTGCTGGTCGTTGGTGCCTGTGTTCGGGGCTTGTTGCTGGTCGTTGGTGCCTGTGTTCGGGGCTTGTTGCTGGCCGTTGGGGCCTGTGTTCGGGGCTTGTTGCTGGCCGTTGGTGCCTGTGTTCGGGGCTTGTTGCTGGTCGTTGGTGCCTGTGTTCGGGGCTTGTTGCTGGCCGTTGGGGCCTGTGTTCGGGGCTTGTTGCTGGCCGTTGGTGCCTGTGTTCGGGGCTTGTTGCTGGTCGTTGGTGCCTGTGTTCGGGGCTTGTTGCTGGTCGTTGGTGCCTGTGTTCGGGGCTTGTTGCTGGTCGTTGGTGCCTGTGTTCGGGGCTTGTTGCTGGTCGTTGGTGCCTGTGTTCGGGGCTTGTTGCTGGTCGTTGGTGCCTGTGTTCGGGGCTTGTTGCTGGTCGTTGGTGCCTGTGTTCGGGGCTTGTTGCTGGTCGTTGGTGCCTGTGTTCGGGGCTTGTTGCTGGTCGTTGGTGCCTGTGTTCGGGGCTTGTTGCTGGTCGTTGGTGCCTGTGTTCGGGGCTTGTTGCTGGTCGTTGGTGCCTGTGTTCGGGGCTTGTTGCTGGTCGTTGGTGCCTGTGTTCGGGGCTTGTTGCTGGTCGTTGGTGCCTGTGTTCGGGGCTTGTTGCTGGTCGTTGGTGCCTGTGTTCGGGGCTTGTTGCTGGCTGTTGGGGCCTGTGTTCGGGGCTTGTTGCTGGTTGTTGGCGGGGCTCCATGATGGCGGGTGACCAGGGGCGACTGGCGGGTGACCAGGGGTCAAAATCGGCTGGCGGGTGCCCAGGGGTTGACATTGGATGGCGGGTGACCAGGGGTCAAAATCGGCTGGCGGGTGCCCAGGGGTTGACATTGGATGGAGGGTGCCCAGGGGTCAAAATCGACTGGCGGGTGCCCAGGGGTTGACATTGAATGGCGGGTGCCCAGGGGTCGAAATCGACTGGCGGGTGCCCAGGGGTTGACATTGGATGGCGGGTGCCCAGGGGTCGAAATCGACTGGCGGGTGCCCAGGGGTTGACATTGGATGGCGGGTGCCCAGGGGTCGAAATCGACTGGCGGGTGCCCAGGGGTTGACATTGGATGGCGGGTGCCCAGGGGTCGAAATCGACTGGCGGGTGCCCAGGGGTTGACATTGGATGGCGGGTGCCCAGGGGTCGAAATCGACTGGCGGGTGCCCAGGGGTTGACATTGGATGGCGGGTGCCCAGGGGTCGAAATCGACTGGCGGGTGCCCAGGGGTTGACATTGGATGGCGGGTGCCCAGGGGTCGAAATCGACTGGCGGGTGCCCAGGGGTTGACATTGGATGGCGGGTGCCCAGGGGTCGAAATCGACTGGCGGGTGCCCAGGGGTTGACATTGGATGGCGGGTGCCCAGGGGTTGACATTGGATGGCGGGTGCCCAGGGGTCAAAATCGACTGGCGGGTGCCCAGGGGTTGACATTGGATGGCGGGTGCCCAGGGGTCGAAATCGACTGGCGGGTGCCCAGGGGTTGACATTGGATGGCGGGTGCCCAGGGGTCGAAATCGACTGGCGGGTGCCCAGGGGTTGACATTGGATGGCGGGTGCCCAGGGGTCAAAATCGACTGGCGGGTGCCCAGGGGTTGAAATTGACCAGGGGGAGAGCGCCTGCCATAGCCGAAATAGGAGCGCTATGGGCGGCCTGCCTCAGCAGATTTGGCCCCCCAAATCCTGGTTCTCAAAAATTTTCAAAGTCAACTTTTTTCAAAATATTTTCAGAGTGCCACTTCCCAGGGGGATTCTCGCCTGCCATAGCCGAAATAGGAGCGCCATGGGCGGCCTCAGTGAGCACATTTGGCCCCCCCATCCTGGAGCGCCATGGACCAGGGGGAGAGCGCCTCTCTTTGGGGCTTGTTGCTGGCTGTTGGCGGGGCTCCATGGACCAGGGGGAGAGCGCCATGGACCAGGGGGAGAGCGCCTCTCTTCGGGGCTTGATGCCTGTTGGCGGGGCTCCATGGACCAGGGGGAGAGCGCCTCTCTGTGGGGCTTGTTGCTGGCTATTGGCGGGGCTCCATGGACCAGGGGGAGAGCGCCTCTCTTTGGGGCTTGTTGCTGGCTGTTGGCGGGGCTCCATGGACCAGGGGGAGAGCGCCATGGACCAGGGGGAGAGCACCTGCCATAGCCGAAATAAGAGCACTATAGGCGGCCGCCCTCAGCACATTTGGCCCCCCAAATCCTGGTTCTCAAAAATTTTCAAAGTCAACTTTTTTCAAAATATTTTCAGAGTGCCACTTCCCAGGGGGATTCTCGCCTGCCATAGCCGAAATAGGAGCGCCATGGGCGGCCTCAGTGAGCACATTTGGCCCCCCCATCCTGGAGCGCCATGGACCAGGGGGAGAGCGCCTCTCTTTGGGGCTTGTTGCTGGCTGTTGGCGGGGCTCCATGGACCAGGGGGAGAGCGCCATGGACCAGGGGGAGAGCGCCTCTCTTCGGGGCTTGATGCCTGTTGGCGGGGCTCCATGGACCAGGGGGAGAGCGCCTCTCTTTGGGGCTTGTTGCTGGCTATTGGCGGGGCTCCATGGACCAGGGGGAGAGCGCCTCTCTTTGGGGCTTGTTGCTGGCTGTTGGCGGGGCTCCATGGACCAGGGGGAGAGCGCCATGGACCAGGGGGAGAGCACCTGCCATAGCCGAAATAAGAGCACTATAGGCGGCCGCCCTCAGCACATTTGGCCCCCCAATCCTGGTTCTCAAATTTTTTCAAAGTCAACTTTTTTCGAAATATTTTCAGAGTGCCACCTCCAGCGGGGGCTCTCGCCTGCCATAGCCGAAATAAGAGCACTATGGGCGGCCGCCCTCAGCACATTTGGCCCCCCCATCCTGGAGCGCCATGGACCAGGAGGAGAGCGCCTCTCTTCGGGGCTTGATGCCTGTTGGCGGGGCTCCATGGACCAGGGGGAGAGCGCCTCTCTTTGGGGCTTGTTGCTGGCTGTTGGCGTGGCTCCATGGACCAGGGGGAGAGCGCCATGGACCAGGGGGAGAGCACCTGCCATAGCCGAAATAAGAGCACTATAGGCGGCCGCCCTCAGCACATTTGGCCCCCCCATCCTGGAGCGCCATGGACCAGGAGGAGAGCGCCTCTCTTCGGGGCTTGATGCCTGTTGGCGGGGCTCCATGGACCAGGGGGAGAGCGCCTCTCTTTGGGGCTTGTTGCTGGCTGTTGGCGTGGCTCCATGGACCAGGGGGAGAGCGCCATGGACCAGGGGGAGAGCACCTGCCATAGCCGAAATAAGAGCACTATAGGCGGCCGCCCTCAGCACATTTGGCCCCCCCATCCTGGAGCGCCATGGACCAGGAGGAGAGCGCCTCTCTTCGGGGCTTGATGCCTGTTGGCGGGGCTCCATGGACCAGGGGGAGAGCGCCTCTCTTTGGGGCTTGTTGCTGGCTGTTGGCGTGGCTCCATGGACCAGGGGGAGAGCGCCATGGACCAGGGGGAGAGCACCTGCCATAGCCGAAATAAGAGCACTATAGGCGGCCGCCCTCAGCACATTTGGCCCCCCCATCCTGGAGCGCCATGGACCAGGGGGAGAGCGCCTCTCTTCGGGGCTTGATGCCTGTTGGCGGGGCTCCATGGACCAGGGGGAGAGCGCCTCTCTTTGGGGCTTGTTGCTGGCTGTTGGCGTGGCTCCATGGACCAGGGGGAGAGCGCCATGGACCAGGGGGAGAGCACCTGCCATAGCCGAAATAAGAGCACTATAGGCGGCCGCCCTCAGCACATTTGGCCCCCCCATCCTGGAGCGCCATGGACCAGGGGGAGAGCGCCTCTCTTCGGGGCTTGATGCCTGTTGGCGGGGCTCCATGGACCAGGGGGAGAGCGCCTCTCTTTGGGGCTTGTTGCTGGCTGTTGGCGTGGCTCCATGGACCAGGGGGAGAGCGCCATGGACCAGGGGGAGAGCACCTGCCATAGCCGAAATAAGAGCACTATAGGCGGCCGCCCTCAGCACATTTGGCCCCCCCATCCTGGAGCGCCATGGACAAGGGGGAGAGCGCCTCTCTTCGGGGCTTGTTGCTGGCTGTTGGCGGGGCTCCATGTACCAGGGGGAGAGCGCCATGGACCAGGGGGAGAGTGCCTCTCTTCGGGGCTTGATGCCTGTTGGCGGGGCTCCATGGACCAGGGAGAGAGCGCCTCTCTTTGGGGCTTGTTGCTGGCTGTTGACGGGGCTCCATGGACCGGGGGGAAAGCGCCATGGACCAGGGGGAGAGCGCCGCCATAGCCGAAATAGGAGCACTATAGGCGGCCGCCCTCAGCACATTTGGCCTGTCGCCGCTGTCCGCTGGCCGCTGTCCGCTGGCCGCTGTCCGCTGGCCGCTGTCCGCTGGCCGCTGTCCGCTTTCCCCTTTACTTTCAGCACTTTCAGCACTTTCAGCACTTCCAGCACTTCCAGCACTTCCAGCACTTCCAGCACTTCCAGCTCTTCCCCCTCTTTCCCTTCTTCCAACTGCGGGCGCGCCGGGCGCACAGGGGCTCGTGCGGAGGGGTGTGTGTGCGTGCATGTGCCGAACAAGGAGGAGAGCGCCTCACTTCGGGGCTTGTCGCTGGCCGTCGGCGGGGCTCCAAGGACCAGGGGGAGAGCGCCTCTCTTTGGGGGCTTGATGCTGGCTGTTGGCGCGTGTCTTCGGGGCTCCACGGACCAGTGGGAGAGCGCCTGTCTTCGGGGCTTGATGCTGGCCGTTTGCGGGACTCCATGGACCAGGGGGAGAGCGCCATGGACCAGGGGGAGAGCGTCTCTCTTCAGGGCTTGACCAGGGCTCCAATCTTCCCATTGAAATGAATGGCGGGTGACCAGGCGTCCAAATCCCCCATTGAAATGAAGGCCGGGTGCCCAGGGCTCCAATCTCCCCAGTGAAATGAATGGCGGGTGACCAGGCGTCCAAATCCCCCATTGAAATGAAGGCCGGGTGCCCAGGGCTCCAATCTCCCCATTGAAATGAATGGCGGGTGACCAGGCGTCCAAATCCCCCATTGAAATGAAGGCCGGGTGCCCAGGGCTCCAATCTCCCCAGTGAAATGAATGGCGGGTGACCAGGCGTCCAAATCCCCCATTGAAATGAAGGCCGGGTGCCCAGGGCTCCAATCTCCCCAGTGAAATGAATGGCGGGTGACCAGGCGTCCAAATCCCCCATTGAAATGAAGGCCGGGTGCCCAGGGCTCCAATCTCCCCAGTGAAATGAATGGCGGGTGACCAGGCGTCCAAATCCCCCATTGAAATGAAGGCCGGGTGCCCAGGGCTCCAATCTCCCCATTGAAATGAATGGCGGGTGACCAGGCGTCCAAATCCCCCATTGAAATGAAGGCCGGGTGCCCAGGGCTCCAATCTCCCCAGTGAAATGAATGGCGGATGACCAGGCGTCCAAATCCCCCATTGAAATGAAGGCCGGGTGACCAGGGCTCCAATCTCCCCATTGAAATGAATGGCGGGTGACCAGGCGTCCAAATCCCCCATTGAAATGAAGGCCGGGTGACCAGGCGTCCAAATCCCCCCATTGAAATGAATGGCGGGTGACCAGGCGTCCAAATCCCCCATTGAAATGAAGGCCGGGTGCCCAGGGCTCCAATCTCCCCATTGAAATGAATGGCGGGTGACCAGACGTCCAAATCCCCCATTGAAATGAAGGCCGGATGCCCAGGGCTCCAATCTCCCCATTGAAATGAATGGCGGGTGACCAGACGTCCAAATCCCCCATTGAAATGAAGGCCGGATGCCCAGGGCTCCAATCTCCCCATTGAAATGAATGCCGGGTGACCAGGCGTCCAAATCCCCCCATTGAAATGAATGGCGGGTGACCAGGCGTCCAAATCCCCCATTGAAATGAAGGCCGGGTGCCCAGGGCTCCAATCTCCCCATTGAAATGAATGGCGGGTGACCAGACGTCCAAATCCCCCATTGAAATGAAGGCCGGATGCCCAGGGCTCCAATCTCCCCATTGAAATGAATGCCGGGTGACCAGGCGTCCATATCCCCCCCCATTGAAATGAATGACGGGTGACCAGGCAGGCGAGAGCCCCCGCTGCAGAGGCTCCAGAGGTGGCACTCTGAAAATATTTCAAAAAAAGTTGACTTTGAAATTTTTGGAGAACCAGGATTTGGGGGGGGGGGGGCAAATGTGCTGAGGCAGGCCGCCCATAGTGCTCCTATTTCGGCCTGGGCGCGCCAGAGCACCCCCCTGGAAGTGGCACTCTGAAAATAATTAAAAAAAAATGACTTTGAAATTTTTTGAGAACCAGGATTTGGGGGGGGCAAATGTGCTGAGGCAGGCCGCCCATAGTGCTCCTATTTCGGCCTGGGCGCGCCAGAGCACCCCCCTGGAAGTGGCACTCTGAAAATAATTAAAAAAAAATGACTTTGAAAATTTTTGAGAACCAGGATTTGGGGGGGGCAAATGTGCTGAGGCAGGCCGCCCATAGTGCTCCTATTTCGGCCTGGGCGCGCCAGAGCACCCCCCTGGAAGTGGCACTCTGAAAATAATTAAAAAAAAATGACTTTGAAATTTTTTGAGAACCAGGATTTGGGGGGGGCAAATGTGCTGAGGCAGGCCGCCCATAGTGCTCCTATTTCGGCCTGGGCGCGCCAGAGCACCCCCCTGGAAGTGGCACTCTGAAAATAATTAAAAAAAAATGACTTTGAAAATTTTTGAGAACCAGGATTTGGGGGGGGCAAATGTGCTGAGGCAGGCCGCCCATAGTGCTCCTATTTCGGCCTGGGCGCGCCAGAGCACCCCCCTGGAAGTGGCACTCTGAAAATAATTCGAAAAAAGATGACTTTGAAAATTTTTGAGAACCAGGATTTGGGGGGGCAAATCTGCTCAGGCAGGCCGCCCATAGTGCTCCTATTTCGGCCTGGGCGAGCCAGAGCCCCCCCTGGAAGTGCCCCATTCATTTTCAATGGCCGGGTGACCAGGCGTCGAAAAATGCCATAGGAAATGAATGGGGCCCATTCATTTTCAATGGCCGGTGTGACCAGGGGGCCAGTACCACCTGCCGCCATTAGGGGCGCTGTAGATAGGGGACCTCGTCCCCCCATTCGAGAGGTTTGCCCCCAAACCTCAAAATGTATGGGGTACAATATCAGGAGCGAGCTTTTTAAGACGAAAAATTTTCAGAGTCAACTTTCTTCGAAATATTTTCAGAGTGCCACTTCCCAGGGGGATTCTCGCTTGCCAAGGCCGAGATAAGAGCACTATGGGCGGCCTGCCTCAACACATTTGGCCCCCCCAAATCCTGGTT
>NW_027520821.1:40000-47572 GCF_051991255.1 Vanacampus margaritifer
CGGGGCTTGTTGCTGGTCGTTGGTGCCTGTGTTCGGGGCTTGTTGCTGGTCGTTGGTGCCTGTGTTCGGGGCTTGTTGCTGGTCGTTGGTGCCTGTGTTCGGGGCTTGTTGCTGGTCGTTGGTGCCTGTGTTCGGGGCTTGTTGCTGGTCGTTGGTGCCTGTGTTCGGGGCTTGTTGCTGGTCGTTGGTGCCTGTGTTCGGGGCTTGTTGCTGGTCGTTGGTGCCTGTGTTCGGGGCTTGTTGCTGGTCGTTGGTGCCTGTGTTCGGGGCTTGTTGCTGGTCGTTGGTGCCTGTGTTCGGGGCTTGTTGCTGGTCGTTGGTGCCTGTGTTCGGGGCTTGTTGCTGGTCGTTGGTGCCTGTGTTCGGGGCTTGTTGCTGGTCGTTGGTGCCTGTGTGTTCGGGGCTTGTTGCTGGTCGTTGGTGCCTGTGTTCGGGGCTTGTTGCTGGTCGTTGGTGCCTGTGTTCGGGGCTTGTTGCTGGCTGTTGGGGCCTGTGTTCGGGGCTTGTTGCTGGTTGTTGGCGGGGCTCCATGATGGCGGGTGACCAGGGGCGACTGGCGGGTGACCAGGGGTCAAAATCGGCTGGCGGGTGCCCAGGGGTTGACATTGGATGGCGGGTGACCAGGGGTCAAAATCGGCTGGCGGGTGCCCAGGGGTTGACATTGGATGGAGGGTGCCCAGGGGTCAAAATCGACTGGCGGGTGCCCAGGGGTTGACATTGAATGGCGGGTGCCCAGGGGTCGAAATCGACTGGCGGGTGCCCAGGGGTTGACATTGGATGGCGGGTGCCCAGGGGTCGAAATCGACTGGCGGGTGCCCAGGGGTTGACATTGGATGGCGGGTGCCCAGGGGTCGAAATCGACTGGCGGGTGCCCAGGGGTTGACATTGGATGGCGGGTGCCCAGGGGTCGAAATCGACTGGCGGGTGCCCAGGGGTTGACATTGGATGGCGGGTGCCCAGGGGTCGAAATCGACTGGCGGGTGCCCAGGGGTTGACATTGGATGGCGGGTGCCCAGGGGTCGAAATCGACTGGCGGGTGCCCAGGGGTTGACATTGGATGGCGGGTGCCCAGGGGTCGAAATCGACTGGCGGGTGCCCAGGGGTTGACATTGGATGGCGGGTGCCCAGGGGTCGAAATCGACTGGCGGGTGCCCAGGGGTTGACATTGGATGGCGGGTGCCCAGGGGTTGACATTGGATGGCGGGTGCCCAGGGGTCAAAATCGACTGGCGGGTGCCCAGGGGTTGACATTGGATGGCGGGTGCCCAGGGGTCGAAATCGACTGGCGGGTGCCCAGGGGTTGACATTGGATGGCGGGTGCCCAGGGGTCGAAATCGACTGGCGGGTGCCCAGGGGTTGACATTGGATGGCGGGTGCCCAGGGGTCAAAATCGACTGGCGGGTGCCCAGGGGTTGAAATTGACCAGGGGGAGAGCGCCTGCCATAGCCGAAATAGGAGCGCTATGGGCGGCCTGCCTCAGCAGATTTGGCCCCCCAAATCCTGGTTCTCAAAAATTTTCAAAGTCAACTTTTTTCAAAATATTTTCAGAGTGCCACTTCCCAGGGGGATTCTCGCCTGCCATAGCCGAAATAGGAGCGCCATGGGCGGCCTCAGTGAGCACATTTGGCCCCCCCATCCTGGAGCGCCATGGACCAGGGGGAGAGCGCCTCTCTTTGGGGCTTGTTGCTGGCTGTTGGCGGGGCTCCATGGACCAGGGGGAGAGCGCCATGGACCAGGGGGAGAGCGCCTCTCTTCGGGGCTTGATGCCTGTTGGCGGGGCTCCATGGACCAGGGGGAGAGCGCCTCTCTGTGGGGCTTGTTGCTGGCTATTGGCGGGGCTCCATGGACCAGGGGGAGAGCGCCTCTCTTTGGGGCTTGTTGCTGGCTGTTGGCGGGGCTCCATGGACCAGGGGGAGAGCGCCATGGACCAGGGGGAGAGCACCTGCCATAGCCGAAATAAGAGCACTATAGGCGGCCGCCCTCAGCACATTTGGCCCCCCAAATCCTGGTTCTCAAAAATTTTCAAAGTCAACTTTTTTCAAAATATTTTCAGAGTGCCACTTCCCAGGGGGATTCTCGCCTGCCATAGCCGAAATAGGAGCGCCATGGGCGGCCTCAGTGAGCACATTTGGCCCCCCCATCCTGGAGCGCCATGGACCAGGGGGAGAGCGCCTCTCTTTGGGGCTTGTTGCTGGCTGTTGGCGGGGCTCCATGGACCAGGGGGAGAGCGCCATGGACCAGGGGGAGAGCGCCTCTCTTCGGGGCTTGATGCCTGTTGGCGGGGCTCCATGGACCAGGGGGAGAGCGCCTCTCTTTGGGGCTTGTTGCTGGCTATTGGCGGGGCTCCATGGACCAGGGGGAGAGCGCCTCTCTTTGGGGCTTGTTGCTGGCTGTTGGCGGGGCTCCATGGACCAGGGGGAGAGCGCCATGGACCAGGGGGAGAGCACCTGCCATAGCCGAAATAAGAGCACTATAGGCGGCCGCCCTCAGCACATTTGGCCCCCCAATCCTGGTTCTCAAATTTTTTCAAAGTCAACTTTTTTCGAAATATTTTCAGAGTGCCACCTCCAGCGGGGGCTCTCGCCTGCCATAGCCGAAATAAGAGCACTATGGGCGGCCGCCCTCAGCACATTTGGCCCCCCCATCCTGGAGCGCCATGGACCAGGAGGAGAGCGCCTCTCTTCGGGGCTTGATGCCTGTTGGCGGGGCTCCATGGACCAGGGGGAGAGCGCCTCTCTTTGGGGCTTGTTGCTGGCTGTTGGCGTGGCTCCATGGACCAGGGGGAGAGCGCCATGGACCAGGGGGAGAGCACCTGCCATAGCCGAAATAAGAGCACTATAGGCGGCCGCCCTCAGCACATTTGGCCCCCCCATCCTGGAGCGCCATGGACCAGGAGGAGAGCGCCTCTCTTCGGGGCTTGATGCCTGTTGGCGGGGCTCCATGGACCAGGGGGAGAGCGCCTCTCTTTGGGGCTTGTTGCTGGCTGTTGGCGTGGCTCCATGGACCAGGGGGAGAGCGCCATGGACCAGGGGGAGAGCACCTGCCATAGCCGAAATAAGAGCACTATAGGCGGCCGCCCTCAGCACATTTGGCCCCCCCATCCTGGAGCGCCATGGACCAGGAGGAGAGCGCCTCTCTTCGGGGCTTGATGCCTGTTGGCGGGGCTCCATGGACCAGGGGGAGAGCGCCTCTCTTTGGGGCTTGTTGCTGGCTGTTGGCGTGGCTCCATGGACCAGGGGGAGAGCGCCATGGACCAGGGGGAGAGCACCTGCCATAGCCGAAATAAGAGCACTATAGGCGGCCGCCCTCAGCACATTTGGCCCCCCCATCCTGGAGCGCCATGGACCAGGGGGAGAGCGCCTCTCTTCGGGGCTTGATGCCTGTTGGCGGGGCTCCATGGACCAGGGGGAGAGCGCCTCTCTTTGGGGCTTGTTGCTGGCTGTTGGCGTGGCTCCATGGACCAGGGGGAGAGCGCCATGGACCAGGGGGAGAGCACCTGCCATAGCCGAAATAAGAGCACTATAGGCGGCCGCCCTCAGCACATTTGGCCCCCCCATCCTGGAGCGCCATGGACCAGGGGGAGAGCGCCTCTCTTCGGGGCTTGATGCCTGTTGGCGGGGCTCCATGGACCAGGGGGAGAGCGCCTCTCTTTGGGGCTTGTTGCTGGCTGTTGGCGTGGCTCCATGGACCAGGGGGAGAGCGCCATGGACCAGGGGGAGAGCACCTGCCATAGCCGAAATAAGAGCACTATAGGCGGCCGCCCTCAGCACATTTGGCCCCCCCATCCTGGAGCGCCATGGACAAGGGGGAGAGCGCCTCTCTTCGGGGCTTGTTGCTGGCTGTTGGCGGGGCTCCATGTACCAGGGGGAGAGCGCCATGGACCAGGGGGAGAGTGCCTCTCTTCGGGGCTTGATGCCTGTTGGCGGGGCTCCATGGACCAGGGAGAGAGCGCCTCTCTTTGGGGCTTGTTGCTGGCTGTTGACGGGGCTCCATGGACCGGGGGGAAAGCGCCATGGACCAGGGGGAGAGCGCCTGCCATAGCCGAAATAGGAGCACTATAGGCGGCCGCCCTCAGCACATTTGGCCTGTCGCCGCTGTCCGCTGGCCGCTGTCCGCTGGCCGCTGTCCGCTGGCCGCTGTCCGCTGGCCGCTGTCCGCTTTCCCCTTTACTTTCAGCACTTTCAGCACTTTCAGCACTTCCAGCACTTCCAGCACTTCCAGCACTTCCAGCACTTCCAGCTCTTCCCCCTCTTTCCCTTCTTCCAACTGCGGGCGCGCCGGGCGCACAGGGGCTCGTGCGGAGGGGTGTGTGTGCGTGCATGTGCCGAACAAGGAGGAGAGCGCCTCACTTCGGGGCTTGTCGCTGGCCGTCGGCGGGGCTCCAAGGACCAGGGGGAGAGCGCCTCTCTTTGGGGGCTTGATGCTGGCTGTTGGCGCGTGTCTTCGGGGCTCCACGGACCAGTGGGAGAGCGCCTGTCTTCGGGGCTTGATGCTGGCCGTTTGCGGGACTCCATGGACCAGGGGGAGAGCGCCATGGACCAGGGGGAGAGCGTCTCTCTTCAGGGCTTGACCAGGGCTCCAATCTTCCCATTGAAATGAATGGCGGGTGACCAGGCGTCCAAATCCCCCATTGAAATGAAGGCCGGGTGCCCAGGGCTCCAATCTCCCCAGTGAAATGAATGGCGGGTGACCAGGCGTCCAAATCCCCCATTGAAATGAAGGCCGGGTGCCCAGGGCTCCAATCTCCCCATTGAAATGAATGGCGGGTGACCAGGCGTCCAAATCCCCCATTGAAATGAAGGCCGGGTGCCCAGGGCTCCAATCTCCCCAGTGAAATGAATGGCGGGTGACCAGGCGTCCAAATCCCCCATTGAAATGAAGGCCGGGTGCCCAGGGCTCCAATCTCCCCAGTGAAATGAATGGCGGGTGACCAGGCGTCCAAATCCCCCATTGAAATGAAGGCCGGGTGCCCAGGGCTCCAATCTCCCCAGTGAAATGAATGGCGGGTGACCAGGCGTCCAAATCCCCCATTGAAATGAAGGCCGGGTGCCCAGGGCTCCAATCTCCCCATTGAAATGAATGGCGGGTGACCAGGCGTCCAAATCCCCCATTGAAATGAAGGCCGGGTGCCCAGGGCTCCAATCTCCCCAGTGAAATGAATGGCGGATGACCAGGCGTCCAAATCCCCCATTGAAATGAAGGCCGGGTGACCAGGGCTCCAATCTCCCCATTGAAATGAATGGCGGGTGACCAGGCGTCCAAATCCCCCATTGAAATGAAGGCCGGGTGACCAGGCGTCCAAATCCCCCCATTGAAATGAATGGCGGGTGACCAGGCGTCCAAATCCCCCATTGAAATGAAGGCCGGGTGCCCAGGGCTCCAATCTCCCCATTGAAATGAATGGCGGGTGACCAGACGTCCAAATCCCCCATTGAAATGAAGGCCGGATGCCCAGGGCTCCAATCTCCCCATTGAAATGAATGGCGGGTGACCAGACGTCCAAATCCCCCATTGAAATGAAGGCCGGATGCCCAGGGCTCCAATCTCCCCATTGAAATGAATGCCGGGTGACCAGGCGTCCAAATCCCCCCATTGAAATGAATGGCGGGTGACCAGGCGTCCAAATCCCCCATTGAAATGAAGGCCGGGTGCCCAGGGCTCCAATCTCCCCATTGAAATGAATGGCGGGTGACCAGACGTCCAAATCCCCCATTGAAATGAAGGCCGGATGCCCAGGGCTCCAATCTCCCCATTGAAATGAATGCCGGGTGACCAGGCGTCCATATCCCCCCCCATTGAAATGAATGACGGGTGACCAGGCAGGCGAGAGCCCCCGCTGCAGAGGCTCCAGAGGTGGCACTCTGAAAATATTTCAAAAAAAGTTGACTTTGAAATTTTTGGAGAACCAGGATTTGGGGGGGGGGGGGCAAATGTGCTGAGGCAGGCCGCCCATAGTGCTCCTATTTCGGCCTGGGCGCGCCAGAGCACCCCCCTGGAAGTGGCACTCTGAAAATAATTAAAAAAAAATGACTTTGAAATTTTTTGAGAACCAGGATTTGGGGGGGGCAAATGTGCTGAGGCAGGCCGCCCATAGTGCTCCTATTTCGGCCTGGGCGCGCCAGAGCACCCCCCTGGAAGTGGCACTCTGAAAATAATTAAAAAAAAATGACTTTGAAAATTTTTGAGAACCAGGATTTGGGGGGGGCAAATGTGCTGAGGCAGGCCGCCCATAGTGCTCCTATTTCGGCCTGGGCGCGCCAGAGCACCCCCCTGGAAGTGGCACTCTGAAAATAATTAAAAAAAAATGACTTTGAAATTTTTTGAGAACCAGGATTTGGGGGGGGCAAATGTGCTGAGGCAGGCCGCCCATAGTGCTCCTATTTCGGCCTGGGCGCGCCAGAGCACCCCCCTGGAAGTGGCACTCTGAAAATAATTAAAAAAAAATGACTTTGAAAATTTTTGAGAACCAGGATTTGGGGGGGGCAAATGTGCTGAGGCAGGCCGCCCATAGTGCTCCTATTTCGGCCTGGGCGCGCCAGAGCACCCCCCTGGAAGTGGCACTCTGAAAATAATTCGAAAAAAGATGACTTTGAAAATTTTTGAGAACCAGGATTTGGGGGGGCAAATCTGCTCAGGCAGGCCGCCCATAGTGCTCCTATTTCGGCCTGGGCGAGCCAGAGCCCCCCCTGGAAGTGCCCCATTCATTTTCAATGGCCGGGTGACCAGGCGTCGAAAAATGCCATAGGAAATGAATGGGGCCCATTCATTTTCAATGGCCGGGTGACCAGGGGGCCAGTACCACCTGCCGCCATTAGGGGCGCTGTAGATAGGGGACCTCGTCCCCCCATTCGAGAGGTTTGCCCCCAAACCTCAAAATGTATGGGGTACAATATCAGGAGCGAGCTTTTTAAGACGAAAAATTTTCAGAGTCAACTTTCTTCGAAATATTTTCAGAGTGCCACTTCCCAGGGGGATTCTCGCTTGCCAAGGCCGAGATAAGAGCACTATGGGCGGCCTGCCTCAACACATTTGGCCCCCCCAAATCCTGGTTCTCAAAAATTTTCAAAGTCAACTTTTTTCGAAATATTTTCAGAGTGCCACTTCCCAGGGGGATTCTCGCTTGCCAAGGCCGAGATAAGAGCACTATGGGCGGCCTGCCTCAGCACATTTGGCCCCCCCAAATCCTGGTTCTCAAAAATTTTCAAAGTCTGCTTTTTTCCGAAATATTTTCAGAGTGCCACTTCCCAGGGGGATTCTCGCTTGCCAAGGCCGAGATAAGAGCACTATGGGCGGCCTGCCTCAGCACATTTGGCCCCCCCAAATCCTGGTTCTCAAAAATTTTCAAAGTCTGCTTTTTTCGAAATATTTTCAGAGTGCCACTTCCCAGGGGGATTCTCGCTTGCCAAGGCCGAGATAAGAGCACTATGGGCGGCCTGCCTCAGTACATTTGGCCCCCCCAAATCCTGGTTCTCAAAAATTTTCAAAGTCTGCTCTTTTCGAAATATTTTCAGAGTGCCACTTCCCAGGGGGATTCTCGCTTGCCAAGGCCGAGATAAGAGCACTATGGGCGGCC